>NC_087444.1:12185689-12490086 GCF_036321535.1 Camelus dromedarius
GAAAGGGGGACTATGGGGCTCCAGCAGTGGGAGCTGAAATTATTCTGGACAAAATTCCCTTCGAAGTAGCAGCGTCTGGCATTTGTAAGATTAGCATTTATAAAAAGTGCTGGATGTATGGAAACTGAGGATTCAGAAGTTCCCCTGTCAATTCTTTATAGGTTTCACTGGAGATAAAATTAGGTTAAATAAAAGGTATCTTTATTTTCAAGTAACCACTCAAGGCCAAAAAAATGCACCTTGCTAAGATTTTCTGCTTTATAGACCATCAACTGTTTTTTCTCCCTGTATAATCAAAACTATTTCTATCTTTAGACCTAGTAGAATATATTTTCTAACTCAGCTAGAATCCTTCTAATATTGTCTGTGGTGCTTACAGATGTGAATAACTTTGTGTCAAAGACTACTGCAGAGAGTTTCAATTAGCCTTTTAAATTATCTTTAGTGAGAGAGGCTAGAGTGCTTTCAACGTAAGTGAAGACATAGGTACTGAAGTCTATTTTGAATTTATATTAGGAGGCACTTCCAACACAGAGAAAGACCTGGAAAACAAAATTGTAGATACTTATGTCCCTAACCACCCAGCTTTATCAAATACTAGCATTTTTCAGAATTGCTTCAGAATTGTTTCAGGAATAAAGCATCGTAGATGCAGTTGAAGCCCCTTCTGGTCCCCTCCCAGATCTCATTCTTCTGGCCTATTGCAGAGAGAAGAATTGCCATGATTTGGTGTTTATTTTTCCCATGCAGCTTTTTAACTTGTATCACGTAGCCATGTACTCAAACACAATCTCTAGTATATTTTTGCAAGTGTACAGCTTTGTCTAAAGA
This sequence comes from Camelus dromedarius, assembly GCF_036321535.1. Taxonomy (NCBI): domain Eukaryota; kingdom Metazoa; phylum Chordata; class Mammalia; order Artiodactyla; family Camelidae; genus Camelus; species Camelus dromedarius. Next base: position 12,186,521 of record NC_087444.1, read on the forward strand.
GTAACAGTCCACAGTTTAATCATTTTCACTTAACTTTGTATTTGTGGATGTTATCCATGTTGATACATGCCCTTTTGGGCCATTTCTTTTCATTTTTGGAAATATGCTATAATGTATTCATGTAGTTCAGTAATTCATTTTCCATTTTTATAGACTTTAAGTCCTTCCAATTTTTCAACATTAAAAATGAGGTTACAAAGAACTTTTTCCTGCATGGTCCTTTTGTGCACAAATTCAATATTTCCTCTCAGGCAGAGAATATTCCCCGTGTGACGCAAATGGATTTCCAGGTACACCAATATGGCTGTACCCTGGGGCCTCTGAGCAGCCAGCAGCAAAGGGGAAGGAGCCTGGACCTGTTGCCTGCCTGGAACAGCCCAATTTATTTACTGTAATGGGTTTGCAAATATTATTACTTTCTTGACAGGGAAATATTTGAGAAACCCCAGTTAGTTTAGGTAGCTCAAAGCAGACTTTCTGGTAGCGGGCTGTGCAGAGACGCGTCCGCACAGCAACCACGACTGTTATCCTCTGAAAGGCCTGTTTACAAGGTTAGCCCTTACGTGGCATCTGGCAACATGGATGTCAGGACGTTTCCACCATTCCCAGAACTGCTATAAGTGGCTCTCTGTGCCTCAAATGTTTGTACCAACAATGTGATTCACATCATATACCTGCTTTCCTTCTGGGACTCTAAAATCTGGGTGCATGCCCGGCAAAGGGTAGCTGCGTGACTAAGCCCCACCCACCCTGTGAAAACCCTGAGCGCTGGGTCACTAACAAGCTTTCTTGAGAAACAACATTTCCCGTGTTTTATCATAACATGTTGCTGGAGAAACTCAGCACATCCTTTGTAACCCCGGTAATGTAACTGGGACAGGACTCTGAAGCCATAGCCTTGACTATGATTCTGTGCCGTGCCTCATGAGTCCTAGGGAACCATCAAATTGGGGATGTCATCTTGGGCAGTACTGGCACATTTTTCTTACTGTGCAAGCATTATTAGGAGCAGTTCTGGTTTTTGACTTGTAAACCAGGTCCATTCTGTTCTTACAACCCACCAAGCTCTAATTCTTTACCTGGATCCCAGAGCCTTTCATTCAGATCCTCTGAAATGAGGACGCTTCCTCCTGGTGGGTGACACTGTGAGTGAGGAAGCAGCCTGGTCTGAGTGGGAAACTCTGAATTCGGAGGCCATCACTCTGACATGCATTGTTTTTCTGAGCATCCTCAATAATTCACTTGTCTGTTCACTTGTTTCATCTCAGATCATATTTTTCCACTTCAGAAATTTCCTTGTAGTTGGACTTCAAGCTATGGTCGACTTCTGTAACACCCCTCCTCGCCGCTACTGTTGGTTACTATGTAGTAATTTACTTGTAATTCTTCTATTCTCAGCCAGCACCTCAAAATAACTGTCTTTAAATAGGTACATAAAATTAATATTTTGTCCTATTAGTTTAAGAATGTCAACAACTTTAACCAATTTTTTTTTCTTCACATTGTTCATAGCAACTACTAAAGGTAGAGATGGATAGATGGATGGATGGATGGATGGATGGATGGATGGATAGATAGGTAGGTAGGTAGGTAGGTAGGGCATATGCTACAGAATATCTCAAGCCAGTATTCATATCTAGGAAGAGCACATAAATAGATCACTGACTAGAGTTACATATCCTCATCTGTTAAAAAAATTAATTACTGATTATTTAATTAAGAGGCTTTACTTTGAATAAGGATATTAATAAATCCATCTGGTAGGATTTTCACGGTGGTTTTTTTCTTTCCAGGAAAATGTTTTCCCAATACATGTTTCCCAATAATAACCTTGATATATTAAAAAAAATCTCTAATCAAAGCAGTTTCTCTTAATTTAAAAAAAAACTTTTCAGGAATAAATCAGTAAATAGGAGAATATTTTTTCAAGTTATTCATTAGAGTTCTGGGTAAAAAAATTTAGTCAGCCTTCAAAGTTTGCTCTCTACAGAACACCCTGAACTACTTTATTCAAGGTAAAGCACCGGCATTTCTGAGGGTAAATTTGGCACTTTTGGTAGTTTCTTTAGTTGTTTCACAGTACATGCATGCATTTAGCAAGTGGCATTCCAGGTAAGTCTTATTTCCCCAAGTAGGTTGTAAATTCCTGGAAGATAAGAAGACACCATATAAGGAACTAGGATGAAGTGTCATAATGATGCCTGGCATAGTGATAGGTGCACAGTAGCTACACACACACACACGCCACACATACATACACCATTGCTAAATACACAAATAAGAGAATTACTGTTAAAGAGTAGGAAATATATGTTTGTTTGCTTGTGACAGTATACAGGTGAGTTACCAAAGGGAAGATACCTTACAATGACTCTCTTAATTCTAAATTTTTGGATAAAATTCCTCTCAAATACCCCATCTTGGATCACTAGAGCCTAGGATCGTGAGCACCCTGCTATGGCTTCCAGATGTGTAAAAACAATGATGCCTCACTCTTAGAAGTGAATTTTCCAAGTGTTCTGATCCAATTTCACTTTCAGGCCTTGCTGGCTGTGGTCCATCCCTCTTCTGTTTACTGCTGGGCATCTACTTAGATGCCCTGCAGTAATTGTTAATACAACTGCTATTGAAAGAATGGTGTTGCCCCGGGATAGAGCGCATGTTGCCTGCATTAGAAATCACTTAAAAGTCAAGTGTTTGGATGTCAAAACCAGTACAAACCTTTGGGACCTGACACTTAGATATCAATTCATTGCCATTATGGAAAAAAAAAAAAGCTTCAAGCAGAGTCACAGGGAATACTGGACAGTCCCCCTCCCCCCCCACACACAAAAGTACATAGAAAAGCTTAATTAAATAGGTAGGACTTTTTATTCTGTACTCTATTGGATAAAGGAGAAAAGGGAATGAAAATGATGTGTATTTCTGAAAATATGATGAGATCTAGAATAAAAACAGATTTGTGTTAGTAATGTCAAGGGCAAATTCAGCTCTTATAAATTTGGCTACAACAATCAATTTACCGAGTGTCAATGAACCCTATAATATCACACAGGAAAGAACACCTAGTTTGTGATTTCAAAATTTTTTGAACATGAAAATCTCTAAAAAAAAAAAAAAAACCCAAAATTGTACTTTCAGTTTCCATTGATTTAGAAAACAAAGATTTGAAAAGCTATGTCTGTAATGACATTAAATTTATATACACATTTCCAAGATATTTTCTCTATTCACTGTGCACTCAACACCTGGGACACATATGGATTCTCCAGCCACTTTAAATCACACACTTACCCTCCTCTTTCTCATGCCTGCAAGTTTCTTGATCAATAAATTGGGACTTGTGATGTAGACCAAGAAAAATCTGAAGTCTAGGAAATAAGTGTTTCACAAATAGAGATGTTCTTATTGGCAAAGCCAGGACTCAACATCAGTTCTGATTTTCAAGACTTTGCTCCCTGAAGACTGGTGCCAGGCGTCCTGCTACGGATCGTGGTGTTGTATGGACAGAAAGGCATCAGTATTTCAAAACAAAGAGAATGCTCTTACTGAAATTAGGGTCAGCTTCACGTTTCACTTGCAGATCTGGGTAATGAGGTTCTTCCTAGAACCTAGGAACCTAGCAATGGGCACACAAAGAGGAGGAGTAGAGCCGAGGAAAACACCTCTGCTTCTCTCCTGTCAATTACCCTTTGTTCAGCCTATCTCCTCGGGCTCATTTGCTTCCACTCAGTATTACTCCTGAGAACAGCAGCCCCGAAGGAAGGATCTTCTTTCTAAAGGTCTTTCTGCAATGCTGTTAAACTATTGTGTCTTCGCAGCCAGCAGTAAGTTTTTGAAGTGTGGTCTGCAATTTTGTACCGAGAGTTGTTATTTCTGATCTCAGCAAAAAAAGCAGGTGATACACTAGATACACTATTCTATTCAGGTTTCTGACTAAGGGCAGAGGGAGAGAGAGAAAGACTGATTTATGGACAAAGATTGTAAGTAACAATTGGTGTGGCTCAGCTAAATGAGAGCTATAAACCATAGCTCTCCACTACTATTTAACGGCTGAGCAGCCTAACAGCAGAGTGTAATTTTAGTCAAGTTGAAATAAGTATGAGGGGCAAATTTTATGAAAACAGAACATCATAATCCAACTAGAGAGAAAAAAATGTACTCTTCCTATAAATAGTAGAGTAACAAGCAAATAATACGGTGAGAAGGGAGAAAGTGAAATGGAGAAATATTTCTTTTGTGGGAGGGCTGTTGTTTGCGGGAAGGGATTTTTGGGGAGAGTAGGGTGGGCAACATAAGAGATTCATTGGGTTAATAATAGCTCAGAAAGGTTAATTTATGGAGAGCATGTAGCTAACCTTCCTCCTTCATTCTTTAAACATTAGACTAGGAGACATCCCAGGCTCTCCTCTGCCTCATGGAGGAATATTTTATTCTAAATCCAACAACAAAGTTATTTAATTTCCAAACCTTTTTGTGAGTATTTTTTGTGGGGTATGCGCCATGAAAGTATGGAAACCCTCTGATTGTGAAAGAAGAAATTCTACATAATATGACTATTAATAGAGTTTTGAATATACTGATTCTCTAAAGCCTTCGATTTCATTGTAATAAAACAGAGAATTTCATTTAAAGTTAAGTACACTTTGGCAAAAAGGTAAGCTATTCATTAGTACTGGATTTACAGCACTAAAACGCAACAGAAAATAAGAAGACAAAGAAGGAAAAGAAAGAATATATAAACCTTTCTTTTATTAGCCCCAAGGATCTTTACCAGCTAGTATAAAACTATATACCAGTTGCTCACTACAGTCCTTCCCTCTGACTCCCCTTCACCCGAGAACTAATTTGCTTATGAGGTCAGGCAACAATTTGCGGAAATGTCACTTACTAGACTAAGAGTCTTTCTGCGATGCTGTTACACTGTCCTGTCCTTTGCAGCCAGGGGTAAGTTTTTGAAGTGAGGTCTGCAATTTTGTACTGAGAGTTGCTATTGTGAACTCTGTGACAAAAACCATCAGACTAGAAAGCAAGTGACACACTATTTTATTCAGTTTTCTGACTAAAGGCAGAGAGATTGATTTATAGGCACAGACTGAAACAAAGCACAATGGGTGTGGCTTAGCTAAACAAGAACTCTGAATGATAGCTCTCCACTAATATTTAACAGCTGAACAGCCCAGGGCAGAGTATAATTTTAGTCAGGTTGAAATAGAGATGAGGGGAAAAAAAGGATTGGAAAAAAATCAGCATAATCTAACTAGGAGGAAATGTCACTATGAATTAGTTTGCAAGGAAGAAAAAGGGACTGCTTTACTTACACATATTTTTAAAAAGATAACAGTTTAAGGAAGATACTCTCACACTTTGCAATGGAACTTCAATGTCAAATAATAGTACCTAGAAAGATGCTAATGGAGAATGGTGTGACCCAGTATTTAAGTGACTTCTGGGATGACAAGGTGCTTCCGGGACTGCTGGGTATTAATGGCTTTGGGCTTATTAAACTTTAACATAAATAGAATTTTAATGTATTTAGTTTGGAAAATACGGGAGGCTTGTTATCTTACCTGTCGGTAGAGGCAGTCATTCACAATTGGCAAAATTAGGAACCAAAATTGGAGTTTTTGAAAAATGCTGGAGGTGAAAAACCTATAGCACAATGTCATTGATATAAAATAACTGGTCCCTGTGCACTGGTGTATAATGTTTACTGCCTGAGCTACCCCGCTCCATTTCCACATCTCTTAACAGTTGTTTTTCATGACCCTTAGTTCCCACCAATACCAGTTTTTCCTTGGGCTTGTAAGACTCTGAATCTCTTGCATAAAAATTACCTAAAGTTTCTCGCAATTACTGTTTTTCTGATATTTTCCTTTTGTTAAAATCCAATCTTTAGTATTTGCTTTGCTGAGGAAAAAGATGGTAAATTTCTTCAATCTTTATATGAATGATATATTTATATTTTGCCCATACATTTTATTTACTATAAAAATCAAAGTTGAGATTTATCGAGCAATCAAGAGTTTAATTTATTGTCCTTTATGATGTATTGTTACTAAAGAGAATTCTAATTTTTTTTTTGCCTAAGAATGATTTCTTTGTAGATAATCTGCTTTCTCTCTGACAGCTTTTAATATTTTTCCTTTATTCTTGCTGTTTTACAGTCTCAGTGTATCTCCAGCCTCTTTCTATGTGAGCGCAATTTTGATCTAATGGTTCCGAATCTCAGCAGCTCTATCTTCAGTAATGTTTCTCTCTCTTTGACCGTCTTCTGTTGGAACTTCATATAAGATACGTGATCCAGGCTCGCATCGAGCCTCCAGGTCCCATCACAATTTGCTTTTGGTTCTTTTAGACTGCTTAAATTTGTAGTATTTTCAAATTCATGGTGTCTTTCCTCAAATGAATTCTGTCTTAGAGTTTATAGAGCTTTGTTTTTGTTGAAATCTAACTTTTGATTTTTACACAGAACATGTATTTTTTTTAATTAACAAAGGTCTAAGTTTTCATTAGACTTAATTCAGCCTTAGCGTTATACGTTCTATAGGTATGAATAAATGTAGAATGGCATGAATCCTTCATTATAGGATCATGCAGAGTATTTTCACTGCTCTAACACTCCTCTATGCCCCACCTATTTATCCCTCCTTCCTCCTTAAACTCTGTCAACCCTGATCTTTTTATACTCTCCATAGTCTTGTCTTTTCCAGAATGTCATATAGTTGGAATCATACAGGATACGGCTTTTTCAGATTGGTTTCTTTCACTTAGTATCACGCATTTTAAAGTTTCCTCCATGACTTTTCATGGCACAACAGCTCAGTTCTTTGTATCAGTGAATGATATTTCGTTGTGTGGATGCCCCACTGTTGAATTGTTCATTTATTCATCTTTTAAAGGACTTGTTGGCTGCTTTCAAGTTTTAGAAATCATGAATAAAACTATAAATACCTCCGTGAAGGATTTTGTGTTTTCTACTCATTTACATAAATACCAAGGAACTTAACTGCTAGATTTTATGGAAGAATATGTTCCATTATATAAGAAACAGCTAACTGTTTTCCAAAAGTGGCTGTACTGTATTACATTCTCACTAGCAATGAATGAGAGTTCCTGTTGCTCCACATACTTGCCAGCATTTGGTGCCGTCAGTGTTTTGCATTTTAATCATTTAAATAGATGTGTATCGATATTTCCTTGTTGTTTTAATTTGCATTTGCCTGATGACGTATGATGATGAGCGTCTTTCCATATGCTTAGTTGCCATATGTATATCTTCTTCAGTGAGGTGTCTGTTGATTTTTGATGAAGTGGCTGTGGCCCATGCTTCAGTTAGATTGTTTATTTTCTTATTGTAGGGTTTTAAGTGTTCTTTTTATATTTTGGATAATAAGCCTTTGTCAGATATGTGTTTTGTGAAGATTTTCTCCCAGTCTGTGGCTTATCTTTTATCTTCTTTATAGTGTCTTTTGCAGAGCAGAATTTTTAATTTTAATGAAGTTCAACTTAATGATACTCTTTTTGCTGGGTCAAAAAAGTCATCATCAAACCTAGTTATTTTCTAGGAGTTGCATAGCTTTGCATTTTACGGTTAGATCTATGATCCATTTTGAGTTTTTTTTTGAAAGGTGTAAATTCTGTGTCTAGATTCACTTTTTTGCAGGTAGATGTCCACTTGTTCCAGCACCATTTGTTCAAAAGACTATCCATTCTCCATTGAATAGCCTTTGCTCTATTGTCAAAGATGAGTTGACTGTATTTGTATGTCTATTTCTGTGCTCTGTATTCTGTTCCATCGATCTACTTGTCTATTCTTTTGCCAACAGCACACTGTTTGGATTAGTGTAGCTTAATGATATGTCTATAAGTTGGGTAGTGTCAAGTCTTCTGACATCAGTATCATGTTGGTTTTTCTGGGTTAGGTCTTTTGCCTTCACATATAAACTTTAGAACAAGTCTGTCTATATCCTTGGAATAACTTGCTGGCATTTGGATTAAGATTGCTGAGTTTATAGATCAAGTTGGGAAGAACTAAGATCTTCACAATTTTGAGTCTTCTTATCTATGGACATGGAATAACTCTCCACTTATTTAGATCTTCTTTGGTTTCTTTTATTAGAGTTTTATAATTTTTCTCATATAGATCTTGTATATATTCTGTTAGACAAGCCTAAGTGTTTTCTTTTGACGTTAATATAAACAGTATTTTAATTTTGAATTCCAATTATTTACTGCTGGAATATAAGAAAGCAATTGACATTTGTGTATTAACCTTGAAAACTGAAACCTTGTGATAACAGAAGAAGAGGCAGGTGATATTCAGAGGGTAGGAGGGACTCAACACTTCACTGCTGGCTTTGGAGATGATGGAAGGGAAGCAAGAACCAAGGAATGTGGGCAGCCTCTAGGAACTAGGAATGGCCCTTAGCTGACAGCCAGCAAGGATAAAGGACTTCAGTCTTACCATCACAAGGAAATGAGTTCTGCCAACAATGTAAGTGAGCAAGGAAGTGATTTTTCCCCTAAAGCCTTCACAAAGGAATGCAGTCCTGCCAATACCTTGATTTTCGCTTGATGAGGCCTTATGACAGACTCACCTGCAGAAATGTGAGATAAAATTGTGTCGTTTAGGTCACTGAGTTTGTGATGACATGTTATGGCAGCATTAGAAAACTAATGTCATCCGTGAGTCAGTGCTTTCATAGTTACAAACAAGGGAAGATACTCTCAACTGACTTTATGTAAATCTAGCTTCATAGAAGGATGTACACCAAATCACAGATTTGATAGGGAGGCTTTCAAGCCAATTTTAAGGCAGACATCCAAGATCAAAGCCCAGAATCAGACCAAAGCTCTAGCTCAGTAATAAATCTGCTGCTGGTGTGAATCACAAATAAATCGGTATTGTCTCTGCCTACTGACACGGCCTTTGCGCCAGGAACTTTGTTTTACAGCCACTGGTGAAGTGCTGCCACTGGCACTGTCATTGCAACCGCCAAATATCTGAAACTTCTGTCATCACACATAGTGGCAAAAAGGGAGGCTCCATACAGGACGGTGGTAGAACCCACTTACTTCTTACATCTCTTGGCAAACCTTACGTCATATACTTGTATTCTGGTTGCTCGATCTGCCTAGAATTTGGGTTTCTACTCTTATCCTGGGAAAGTAAGGTATAGCAAATCACCAAATCTATGTATGATTTCAAATATACCTTATATAACATTGATAGAAGTAGAATGTACTAAACTAGTGGATTTAGGATACTATGTCTCAGAAAGATATGTGAAAATATGAATGTGAATGAGTTATGTGAATGTGCAGATTAAAAAACAGGTTACAATAGGATGGGAGCCCAGTTTAGTCGGGTAGACAATGATCTCTGGTGCTTTGGTTATAGAATTCTATCTCCTACTAACGATGTTATAATAAAAACAAATTAGTTAGTGATCATGGGCCATTCAAGGTAAAATCTCACAAATTTTATTTTGAGGCAGACATTAAGGAGCATGTCAGAGGCATTTCAAATAGAGGATAAAGAGAGAAATCATGCAGAAGATAACATGGATGGAGTACAGTCAATTCCAATTATTTGCTACAGTTAGTGCTGTAAATTTGTCACATATACTGAACCACAGCTTCAAGGGGAAATCCAGGGTTAGATTCCTGCAAGCCTCTGATCACAACATTTCATCAACGGATTAAAACATACTTGTATTATGTATGTGGGTTTTTTTGAAGATGCCTTATTTAACATGTAGTGTTGATTCGTTAACACTGACTCATGGACACCAGAACTATCACTTGTATCTGAAAGATGCTTCCCTAACACGTTTTCTTCACAAGGCACTTTACAGCCTTCTTGTACTTAGGAACTCTAGGCAGCACTTCAGCACTGTGCTTCGGGATCATTTTAAACAGCAAAAGCACCAACAAGAAGCACAAGAATGCAAAAGGTGCGGCACTGAAATGACTGAGAAGGCCACTTGTGTATAGTGTGAGACCCGGAGCAGAAGGCAGTGTTGCCTCGCTTGACCTTTGCTAGGAATGTAGAAAGTCAGGTAGCTCAAATATTTGCCATTCTGCTTGTCTAGAAATGACTGTGAAAGCACCATAAGTATTGATTTTGGGGTTAAAAATAAATTTGGGGAGTAATCAAATTTGCTAATATGCAACCTATGGATGGAACATACTGAGCCCACGTGCCTGGCATTTCTCCCACTGGCATTGTCTCTACTGTGTAGCTGAGCCTGGTTCCCATAGTTCCCATAATCTCTGTTGTTCTACCTTTCCTCCTTGTTAACACCAGGTCTGAAAGAAGCCCTCGATGTAGCCTGGCAGGGAGCTCAACATTATATATATATAACAAAAAAGTGGAAATAACCTAAGTTTCCAACAAGAGGGGCTTGGGGCAATAATTTATATAATATTCTTAATATTGATATCATTGAATATTATACAGGCATTTATTAAGTTTTATTGATGTGGAAATACTTTTATGTATTTCAAATGATAATCCAATCCAGCATAAAAATAGTGACCCATTTTAATAGCTTAATAAATCATAATTTTCATGAAATATATTTTTCTGTTAATAGGACTAGAAGATTTTCACCAACATTTCTGTCATTGTCATTTCTAAGTGGTAAATTGTTGAGGCATTTTGCTTTTAATTTTGATTATCTTGATTTTCTGTTCTTATACAATGACTACATTTTATTTATGCCTTTAAAAATACATATAAATCAGAAAAATTCTAAGGGACTAAGATTACTTCAGTGAATTATCAGCCATTACTCAGCACAGTCCATATCCACCAGTATTTGCTTTCTTCTTATTCCCAATTTTGGTTTATTCTCTTGTCACTTTTGGTGCTCATTCCTAGTCCTAATCAATTTGAATTGCTGTCAGTCAAAAATATTAAGGAGCTGAACAGAATTCACACTGGAGTTTGTACGGTCATTGATTAAAAACTAAAATCTGAAGGCTTTTATTATAGATCAACTACAAAACCAAGAACGTTATGCTAATGATCCTATTTGAGCTTTTAAATAATCCTGTGAAATGGGTAAATATTATTCTCATTTTTTATAGATGCAACATGCTGAAATATGGTTTACTTAATTTGTCCAAGACTACGCAGCTAGTGACGGGTAGAAGTAAGATTCGTAGTCAGGGAGTCTAGCTTCACAGCCAATGCACAGACCACTACGCTATTGGATTGCCTCCAATGAGACTTTCTATTCTCTGCTTTACTGTCATAGTTGGAAACACCCTATAAATCTAAGGAACATATTTTTGAAACAGACATTTTTTCCATCCTTGGAAGAACTATTTGCAGAGGGGGATTAAGGTTCGGGGCGAGTGGGTGAGCTGGACAGGAAGGGAAGGAAGGGAGTGGAATTCCCTTGGAAATCTTGAAACAATCCAGCCGTTCTCGTTCAAGTCTGCTTTCCACCACCCAAGTCAGAGAAGAGCATCAGTGGGCACTTTAGATTTTTTGCTCATAAACTCATTTGATTAATGATGTTAGCTGAGGAGCATCAATTACCAAAAGCACATTTTGCTGCAGGAAATCCCAAGACCCAGTCACAAAGGGATATTTATGGGAGAACACAAGAGATTTATGCTGTTTATGTAAAGCACTGTATGTCCTGGATGATAGTTTGTTTATCTTGTAATTCAGAGCAGGGATTCCAAAAATATACCTGCTGGGGAAAGGCATCCTAAGAGAAAGAGGCCCACAACGTGATAAATGCCAGCCTGCTTCAAGAACAAACTACTATCAGATAAACTGATCTCTTTAAAAATTTATGAAAGCAGAATATCTACTCACAACCACCTATCATTGGCAGAAGAAAAAAGGAAGATCTACAGTAGTGTGCGTGCCCACTAACTTTATCTTCTAGGTTTCACATTGGAGCATGTAATTTGCAAATTGCATGTTTAATCTTCCAGTGAATTCTAAGTGAATCAAGAGCGAGGAAGAGTGCCGTCCACTAGCTCTCCTTCAGTGAGGCTTTATTCTGTGATGCTGAGAACACATTCAATTGTGTGTGGAAAAAACTCAGTAGCTACCAAAACCAAAACCAAACCAAACAAAAAGTGTAGCCCATGATATATGAGTAGTACAAATTATTGTTGCTGTCATTTATTTAATGCCTACCACGTGTCAGGCACAATAGGATTCATTCTCAAACATCTCTACTAGGTAGCTGGTTTTATTGTACATTGACATTTTAGTAAACAGGATCTGGGTGACTGAGTGAGGTGCTTAATAAAACTCCATTAAATTTAAAATATATATGTATATAATTTATTATATACTACAATGCAAGGCTCCCCAACCACTACACCAGGCTTTGAGCAAACATGGCTGAAATTCAGCCACACCAAAAGCCCTGCAACAAATCTCCTGTATCCAAACCTAAGTATTTGGAAATTTAGTTTGCCTTATACTTCATCTGCCATTTGCTAAAAGGAGCAGAAATTAATAATGATGTAGAGGAGGAGGCAACATTAGAAATGTTAGTGACTAGGACAAGGCTCAAGAGAAAATTTTAAAAAGAAGGTACAACTTTTAAACCAGCAGAAGTAATCCAAGCCAGCGAGAAGCAGGAAAGAAGAAATAAAGGTGGAAAAAATAAAATGCCTTAAATGTAAGACATAAATAAGATGGAAGAAATTATTCCTAATACAACCAGAGATTTAAAATATATTTAAGTAGCATAAATTTAAAAATTAGAGACTCTCAGATGGGAATCAAAAAGTAAAAATCTAGGCATATGTGATCCAACAGTGGAGACAAAGAGACTGAAAATTAAAATATGGGAGAATACACACCAGGCAAATATGAATAAAAAGAAAAAGCTAAGGTATCAATTTTATTTTAAAATGATTTAGAAGAGAAGGCAAATTTTTTTTAATTTTTAAGTAAAATTCATTTTGTGTCTGAACAAGAAAGGAGAAGTCTCTCTAGGTTTTTCAAAGAAGGAAAATTAATTATGGGAAATTTTCTTTAGAAAATACTGAAAGGGTTAGAAGAGGAAAAGTGAAGAAGTAAGGTTACTCCAAAATAAGTCACATCATGAAAGTTTTAACAATCCTTAGACCAGAGGGACACAGAATGAGCGTGGTGTTGCCTAGAGTGCACCTCTGCTGTTGATGTTGGAAACAACCATCCTCCAGACCGAGAGCCTCCACGTCTGCTTTTGAGGCAGGAACTCACGAGCTTGTATTTGTCGACACTCCCAGCTCCTGAGGGTGCTTCAGGAGCTGCTGCTGCTGCTCCTGGAGGAAAGCCCACAAATGTCCTCCTCTGAGACCACTGACAGTCTCCTGGCCATCAGCACTGCTAGCTGATCCTTGCAGAGAAACCCAGAAGTCTGCATTCGCCTGCCACACTTCATAGTGACAAAAGCACTGTCAGAAGAAGAAAGAAGAGGGGAAAATACATTTTCTACCTTTGCTTTCAACCATCTTTCCTGCGCCTTCCACTGGCAGAACATAATGGGAATCTTCTTAGTAAGAGTTTGGTAAATATAGTTTGCATGTTTCTAGACCCTGCCATAGAGATATCATGGTTGGTTAGAGCAGATAAGTGGCCACCATAGCCCATCTCTTTGGGTAATAAGCACCCATTCTCATCAACAATGCAATATATAATACAAAATAACAATAACGTTTTGCACAATATGATGCAGCTCTACGTTATAAAAACTAACAAGCTTTTCCCTCCCTCCCCAATATGCCATTATTCACTATATCCATCACTAGATAATTTTCATATCTCATCCAGTTCAATGATATTCAACAGGATATAATCTAGCAACTAAATTGTAATATTAATCCAACAACACAATACCTTATAAAAATAGGTTAGAAAGGAGAAAAAGTGAAATAATTGGTTAATATAAAAAATAAAGGTAGCCCAAGAAGGTGAATATGTATAATGTTAAAGTTTTCCTTTCAGTAACAAGCCATGGATATATGTGTAGGGTTATTAGTCATAATGTTATTTCTAATAATAACGTATTATAAAATCAAGTGTCCAAAAACAAGGGATTGGTTAAATGGCATAATCATATAATCATGTCCTATGCAGCCCTAAAAAGGAATTAAGAATCATCTCTATGAAATATCTTTGAGGTACAGAGTTGATTTTTAAAAGCAAAGTGCAAATAGTATAAATAGCATTATTACTTTGTGTAAGAAATGAAGCAAATTAAAAATATATTTATTTATTCACACAAAAACACGGTTTTCAAATGGTTTTGCATTTGAAAAAAATAAAAGGAGAAATATAAAGCAGAATTTTTACCTATGGAAACAGAGACCCTTGTATAATAAAACCATCAAAATACTTTCTTTTTGATTCATAAAAATTCATTATCTTTCCAAAAGATGAAATAATTTATAAATTTTAAAATTAAAAATAAACAATAAATGAACCTAACTACATATAATTGGTAAAAAAATTAAGAGAAAAAATTTATTGTAAATGACTTTAAAACACAGGGTTTTGGCTGTACAAACTTAGTGGAATATATCTTAAGGGCAAAAAGAAATAATAAAAATTGCAATCTTTCTTTATTTTTATAATAATATCAATAGTATCATTTTGGAAATTTTTTTATATTATAATTCATGGCAAATCAGTAATTACTCCTTTTACAGATTAAGATTTTCAGTATAAAAGGTAAAATACAATAATGTAAATCTTCAAAATACATAAATACATAGCAATGTTAATAGAAATAAAATGAATTTTTAAAAAATTTTAAATACATACCATGTAATTCTGTCCACTAACTTTGATCTAAAATTCATACCAATCCAGGAGCAGTGAGTACCACTAGAATCTAGATTTTGGTCTTAAATATCATTTCTTTATAAAAGGAACGAGTTTTTCAGAGAAATGACTGATTGCAGATCTGAATCAAGAAAGGTACAAAGTAAATCTGGGATATCTTTTTGTACCAGAAAGCAAAGAAGTTTCAAAAAAATGTTAAGATCACATCAAAAAGATCAGGCACCAACCTTCATGGGCCTGCACTGGTGAAAACTGTGGCAGTGTGCACATCTAAAATAACCATGATGTCAGTCGTTAGTCATTTCAAATACAGTAAGTCAGTAAAATCCATGAGTACAGATGACACTCAAAGAAGAGAAATGTAAAAAAAAAAATTCACCACTCTTAGTTTTGATTGCATTATTTTTATCATTTTATGCTGCATATGTACTATTTTTGCATAATAAAGGTTATTTAACTTTAATAAGTCAATATTTACAATATGATAGAAATTACATTTTACATACATGATAAAACATAGAAGTTAACTTACTATTTTGCAACAGCATACATGTATATCCAACAATGTTTTGGGAATTAAGTAAAAATTTTGAAAACGACTAATCTAGATGACAATGACAGATAAGGTACTCCTGTAAGTCAACAAGGAAGAGTCAGGAATCCAGTGGAAGAATTTATGTAAACAGAATATAGAAGAGGAAAGCCAAGAGGCTAAGACCTTAGAAGGGGTGCTCACGTTCACTATTCAACAGTAAACAGGAATGCAAATTAAACAGTAGGGAAAAGCCAATTTATACCTCTCCAGTTGACATAATTTAGTTGATACAGCCATATGTTGGTAATGATGTAGGCGGATAGATTCTACTGCCGAAAATACAATGTAGTACATCTTGAAAGCAGTCTAGGAGTGCTACTGACTCTCATGGAGTCTTGTCTCTTTCGTTGCAAGTATTTTGATTCTGAACTGACTCTTCTTTAAACTTCTCTGAGTATCCTGCAGTGTGTAAGTTGATTGTGTCCTCCTACAGAAAATTATACATATACATATACATATATATATATATATATGGTAGGTGCTTCAGTAATTTCCAAGGTAGGACCCTATATATATATATATATATATATATATAATTTGCTTGTTTGTTCGTTTATTTGCCTTGTAATTTTCTGTGTTAAGTATGTAGTGTAAATTTAAACCCCCAAACTGCCGAATGGGGTAAAGATGTTTAAGGGAAACAATGTATCTGCAATCCTATGCCAGGACCAAAAGACATACAAAGGTTCTTGTCAACATACTTTGCTGTTGGCCAAACCCACCTTTCCAACCCATTTTTTCACTGACTTTTAAAAACCTATTATTTACATTTTAGATAGGAAGGAATTTGGCAGGAAAATATAATCAGAAAGTAACAAATGAAAATAGCAAATGAGAGAGGAGCTAATTGATGTACTAAAGACCCAACGGAGCCATAAAGAACTGGGATCGAGAGCCAGGATGCAGAAGCAAGTGTTGCTGTTCTGAAGGTGCACACGCCTCACTCTGAATGAAGCACAGAAAAGGGAATAATGAAGACAGAACCAGTGTTCTGGACTGACAACACATTGTCAAAGTTCTTGGAGTCTGGCTGCTTCTCAACCTTAAAAGAAGGAAAACAATCTTCCACCAGAGGGAAATATTATGGCTTTGGGCAGTAGATACCCATCTTGACTGTGCATTGGAATCACCTGAAGAGTTTTAAAAACCACTGATGCCTGCTTCCCCTCCTCAGTTTTACAAATCTGAAGCCCCTTATTCTGAACGCGGGTGAACTGTAAAACTGTTACCTCCCGGATTGTTCCCTCCCCTTTCCACTCCCTGGCCCGCTGTCCCTAGCTATCTAACTGGTTAACAGATCTGGTTGTTTTACTTAGCTCATGTCTGTTCCACAACAAAGTCTTCATGTGAACCAAAATCTCGAGCCATGCACTAGACACTTCAAAATAAAGTTAATGTATGAGACCAAATTGAACTTAATGCTAACACTCTTGATCTGAGGAACAGTTTAACTCACATTTGCCAGCTTTGATTTCCTAATGAAGAACTATTTTTCCTTCTAGTTTGAAGGCAAAAATAAGAATAAGATTTTACTTACTAAGCTATTGACCTGATAGCATTTTTGTGTTTTCTTTTTCCATCAAAAACAAAAGCAAACTCTTTGACGTACTATAAAATATCTGTGCTAGAAGCTGCTGTATCTTTAATCATTGCTCTTGTGGAAGAGTTAATTTATGGTTATGAGCTGCATCACACAACTGAATCCTGCTTGTTTCCTCAGTAGCAGCATTTTTCAAATTTAAATCTTTGTCAAGGGGAAAATATCATAAATTCTTCAGTGACTTAAATTATTTTATTATAAAATTAAAAATATGAACATAATGATGGGTATAATTACCTTATAATAATCACTTTTGTAATTTTAAAACCAAAATATTTTGACAAATTAAATACAATCAAGCCAAATGAAATCTCAAATTAATAACATTGAATAAAAAATAACATCATGTGTGATACTTTACTGATTATAAATGCCATTTTCAACGGAAATATTAATGCTTTCAAGAGAACCTCTCCCCTTGGCATTTATTAACTTTTTAAGCTTCATTTCTTCCACCAAATCTAATGTCTGGAACCACCACAAAATCCTTTGTATATTGCATCATTTACACATAAAATCAGCTGTGTTCTTTTCTCATTAGCCTAAAATAAACCAAGCAACAATAGAGCTTGGAACCAATACAATAGTAAACATAGATGAGATGTGTCTTGAAAGCATATTATAGTTTTCAGTTGTAAAGGAGCTATTCAGATATTAAAAGATATAATAATATGAATTTCTGTTAGGTTTAATTGAAAAAAAATATTTTCATGTAGAACTCATAGATTTTTGAGATACGTTCCCTGATCCTGTTTTAGAAATAATGGTATAATTAGCCACAAAGGAGTACTAAATTAAGTTACTGCTCTACAAATCATGAAGTTCAAATATACAGTATTTTATGTGCACAGGTTACCTATGTAAACTTTAAACAGTTGGCTATTTCTGTATCTCAGTTTCTTTTAATACAAAGTAAAGATATTATTATCAATCCTGGCTTCCTGCTGTGAAGGGTCAACAGCTGTGTCATAAACACAGCATTGTATCCTAGCATACCTTTTTATTATAAGAATAGATTTGAGTTTTGATCTCATGAAGATCTTCCCCATTGTTAACTTCAGAAAAGTTGAAAAATATATTTTTAAATGTAATAGGTGTCAGAAATTCACACAATTTTTAGACAAAAAAAAAAAAAAGTGTAGAGCAGCATCCCAGAATGAAAAGATAATTACACAGTAGCTAAATGAAACATTCAATGCAGTAGCCAAAAATGAATTTAATAAAAGACCGTTATTAATTGTTTTATTCTTCATTTGTCTGACAATTTACTGTTAAAATCTCTAACTATAAGGGGTGGTTATGTTAGTAACTTATTTCTACCCTAGTTTTACTTTATACACATGTTACAGATCTCATCACTTAGCAGGAAGACCATTCACCTGTTTTAATCAAAAATAGCTTATGCATCCAAAGTTAAATATTCATTCTAAACACAATTTAAAAGACATAAAATGTTTAAAACCTAAAAAAAACCTTGTAACTGCTTTATCCTAGGCATGGGTGGGTTTCCAGCATTGTTCGACAGAGGCTACTGCCCAGATAGTGTGTCTGTCTATCTAAGAATGCAGTAATCTATGCAATATCATATAAGTATGTCTTTTTTTTTTAATTTGAATATTCACTCTTCATCTCTGTTTCTTTCACATTATCATTTTTTGTCACACTTCTTTGTTTCAGGTATCTTGATTTTTAAAGATTTCTTGTCTTCCTTATCAACACTCAGATGTTACTTGATATATTTGCATTTAGTCCCAAAATAATCCACTTGGATTCTACTACTTTCTTATCCTTATTTTTTGGCACATTTTCAGGACAAGATATTAATTTTTTTCCCTTTCATTTTATGCACCACTAGATAAGCTCCTCAGAAACCCATTTCCATGAATTGTTGCCAGTTGTCTACCCTTGGTCAGGCAGGGGATCACTGTTATATACAAAATAACTTAAAAGTACAAATAAAGGATACTTCCTATGTTCCTCCTCTAAGAAGAGGAATTCTCAGAGATTTGTGAGAGTGCCAGTAGTTGGCTGAGCAAAGAAATTTAAGAGTACAGCTGTGGCATTACATAATTCTGGGTTTGAACTCATAGTGCCACTTACTAGTTGTACTTCGTTGGAAAACACATTGAATTTTTTCTAAGCTTCACTTCCTAATATGTAATGCAGGACTATAATAGTGCTAACTCCCTGAGTTAATGCAAAAATTAAACGAGATAGCATATGAAAACACTGAGCAGAATGACAAACATATTACAGTAAGTACTCAAAGATATTTAACCTTCATTTTTATGGTTTCCTATCCTGAGGTGTCAAAAAAATATTCTTATAAAGATTCACATGCATACACACTCCTTTCTCTTTCTCTCTCATTATCCAACCAAACAGATATCATAAACGTTTCTATACCCAAAAAGAGGGGCTTAAAAAGACCAAAGAGAAAAACTGTATTGCCAAAAAAGGTGCAAGGTTTGGAACAGAAAATAGATAATGCATTTTCAGCTCTGATATGTAGAGATCTTAGAAACTGTCACTCTGTCCTAAGTAAAAACTGGATGAATTGAAAAATCAATGACTTTCTTGAATCCGTCCGAGAATTGAGGATGAAGAACACAGTGATAACCCCAAATCTGAATAGACAGAGTGATTAAACCCTGGGATTTGTTGCTAAGGGACCTTAGAAGCAACAAATAGCAATGAGCATACACAGTGTCCAGATCTTGGTTTCTAATACCTTTTTCCAATAAAAGAACTCAGGGCTTCTTGGAGAAATGTCTAAGACTGGAACAAGAAAAACACAAGATGATCCTGGATAGAGTGTCAAAAATTAAAGTGTTCAAAAAGAGAAACAAACTAGTAAAGTATGTCAAAGGGACACAGGAGCTGTATGATAGGGTTCCAGTGGCCAACGCTGAGATAATTTAAGGAGCAAAATAAGTAATATAGTATGGGATTATAACTCCAAATATAAAATAGATATCCTGAATTCCATGCTGATGAAAAGAAATGATTTTTTTAATTAATAAATGGGGGGAATAAATAGATTTCTCATTTAAAATAATTTCAAACAATTTATGTTGGTATTGTCCCTCAAGGAGGTGGAACAAAACTCTTTACCCCTATGCAGAGCTCATACTTCCTAAGAATGCAGTGTGGAAAGTTGGGGAGAATTTCGCAGTGGAAACACTATGTCAGCCCGCTGACGATGGTTAGCCTCAGCTGTAATAACTGATGTTGTATCCTTCATATAATGCGAACATGATGGCAATTTACCTCTCTGGCATCCCCCCCAAAACCCACAACTCATGTCTAATTGTGAGAAAATATTAGACAATACCAGTTAAAGGACATTCTACAAATATCCGACCAGTACTCCTTAAAACTCTCAAGGTCATCAGAAACAAGAAAAGTCAGGAAAAGTGAGGGGATAACTGAGAGGAGCCTAAGAAGACACGATGATGAAATGTAATATATGGTACCCTGGATGAGATTCTGAAGCAGAAAGAAGAGTGCTAGGTAAAGACTAAGGAAATCTGAACAAAATGTGAACTTTAGTTCGTAATGTATCAGTATCAATTTGTTAGCTGTGTGATATGCATCATGCCAATGTAAGGGCTTAATCACAAGCAAACCGTGTGCAAGGTGTACGGGAACTCTAAGAACTATTTCAGAATCTAAGAACTTTTACTGAATCTAAATATATTCTAAAATAAAGGGTCATATTTTAATACAAACCGACAAAGAAATGATACCACACCTGGGGAAAAAAAAAAGCTATCTGGTTTACGTTTGTCCCAAAAGTACAGGGACACAAATAATGCACAGCCTTTGATCCCAAATTCTCTTTCTAAAATTAACTTATAATTAGTCATCAGAATTATAAAGGCATCATTTCATGATTTCTCCATTGAGATCTTTACTGGAATAAAGCCTGGGGAACAAATAAACACTCCTTTATTCAATAATAAATACTGAGAGTTTCTGGGACTTTTCTCTCTACAGAATAGAAGTATCATTACCACTCCAAACTGGTAATAGTCTCCCATTTTTTTTCTTTTCTCTTTTCCCAAGGATTAATTCACAGTGCAATTAGTGTTATATTCTCTTTTTTAGGCACACCTGAGCAGCCCATGCTACCACAGTATATCAAGTATGTAGTTTTGTGCTCAATAAATTTTTTTGAGTATAGCTTCTAATAAATGGAAAGTAGAATGAATTTTATTAACCATCAGATATGTATTTTTTCTAAGAAATCTGGAGAAGGAAGCCAATTTGGAAGTCACATATAAATCTTATAAATGCAGTGGTAGAGAACCAGTGAGTGATGCCATCAAACCCAGTATTTCTCATAATATGATGATCTGTAAGTAGATTGGTGTTCAGAGTGCCTGGAATGATATCCTGAATATTATTGTCACTGTTCTTAATTTCGTTTTCAGGGTATCCACATCTAAAGTCATTTGAGAACAGTATGAATTTTTAAATGTATTTTGCATTTAATATTGTGAAGAGATTACTTTAATGCACAATTGTTTTTAGAATTTCAGTATTAACCAGACTCTACCCATATTTGTAAAATACAAAACCAAATTTAGTATAATCAAATATCCTGATTAATTACCTGAGATTGATTTTTCTAAAAGCCCTTGATTAACTTGTTTAATAGTTATTAAAGTATAACTATTAATGAAGAATAGAACAATGACACTGAAGACTGATGTGTCCTGATACTGTAAGTGGATACTACGTACGTGAAAAACAGCTTGAATATCACATTTCTTTCAACAGTCATAGAAAGTAAGATTTTTTTTAAGTATGATTAAAATGCAGAAAATGTTTGAAGATGAATACTTATCCATGGGGATTATTTAAAGGATACCCAGATGTTATTATGCTAAGATACACCAGTTATTTTTTAACAATTGTAAATATTTTGATAAAATTTATGCTACATATATTTCTATTGAAATGTAGTTGACATACAATATTATGTTAGTTTCAGACATACTACATAATGATCGGTCACTTGCTTACATTATCAGATGATCTCCACAATAATTCTAATAACCATCTGTCTTCATGCAAAGTTATTACAATATTATTGACCACATTCCTTATGCTGTATATTACATCCTCGTGACTTACTTATTATATAACTGGAGGTTTGTACCTCTTAATCCTTTTCACCTGTTTCACCCACCCTCCACCCCATCCCTTCTGGCAGCCATCCATTTGGAATATATTTGAGCATCAGAATTATCTGCAATTATTATACTTGTTGCTGAGCTGGGCATGTGTTAGGCACTATGCATGTATTGTGCCATCATGTATGGCTGTTAAAATATTACAAGGCATACTAAAAGGCAAAACAAAACATAGCAAAATCTACACCAACAAACATTTATTTATTTTCAGAATCTGTGCCTGAAGAATTTTTTGTTAATGTAGGATAATTATTAGCATTCCAGTGAAGAGTGAAACATTGATTAAGTAAGAGATCGAGGGAAGAGAATTGCTGGAGTGATGGTCAGAGGTGATATATGCATAAATTAATTAACACTGGCTGCTCTAATATCCACATGCAGAACCCCCCATGGCTTAACACAATAGTATTTCACTTATTGTTCATTCAGTAGTCTTATGAGGGTGTTCAGTAGGTTGTTTTCTATGCAAAATTTTCAACGGATGGAGGCTCCTTTGATACTGTCCCTCAGTCCCTAACAGCCTGAGATTTCTTTTTCATTTTCCTGCTATCCAGTGATTAGAAAAAGACAGCATGGAGAAGCCATTCTTGCTTTGAAGTTACTTGCCCAGAATGACACATAAAACTGCCCATTCAATCACATTCGATTAGTGGTAACTAATAATATGGCTTAGCATTGGTGCAAAGGAGCTAGGAAATGCAATCTCAGGATAAGCAGGTTCATATTATCAAAATTCTTTAGTAGGGACAAGAAAAGCATGTACCTGTGGTGATCTGTTAGACCTCTGTGCCACAAGAAGGAATCTAGTGTTGAAGCAGAAGGATTGCTTTAGATGGAACAAAGTCATCTTCTCAGAATAAAGACGGAGAAGGTGGCATTTTGAATTTAAGAAATGTAGGGTGAATGGACTAGAACAATAGTATCTGATTGTCTGGTAGCATTAATGTTCCATTTGAGTTCTTAGACATGAATTTATAATGAAAACAATTAAAAAGATTATATGTTTTTTCCAGCCACAGTCAGCTACACAGATGTAGGTCAGGGAACTGACGGTGGGTTGAAATTAACTAGACTTAAACAAGTGTGATAAAGTGTAAGAGGTGCAAAGGAGTAAAGGGCATATATACAAAGCATGTTTAATGACTGAACATGAGGTTTAAACAGAAGAGAGAAGGTGGTAGGAGGATGAGGGACAGTGAAAAGCTGATAGGATCAATGAGTTGTAGGGAGGAGATTTGTAGTCAGAGTCCTACAAACAAAACAAAACGGAACAAAACAAAACAGGGGGCAGTGGTCAGAGAGTGAGCTGTGTACAAGGGATGTTGCAGAGCCGGGTATAGTTACTGGTAACAGTTACATCTAGGGAGTGAGTGACTGAGGGGTAGTGGTAGACAAGATTATGAAGGACAGATTATTTTAGGGAATTCAAGGCCAGGGGGGTGAAGTGTTATCTAGAAGTTCATTGAAATCACCAAGAATTAGGATAGACGTGACTGGAGTAACAGTGAGCTAGGAAGTGATTCATGGAGAAATGATGAGGAATGATCCAAGGTTTGGGAGATAACAGCTATAATTGAAGGATAGAGGGTTACAAAATCAGATGGCATAAAATACAAAGCTTGAGGATTTTAGAGGCATTGAAGTAAAATGCTCTGAAATATGAAATAAGAGCTCAAAGATGTTTACCTCACTATCATTCCTAGTGGTACAAGGTTTAAGATGGAAAACAAACAAACAAAAATTTAGTAGGCTAAAGAGGAACACATACCTGGCAAAAACCATCACAGTTTGGGAATTGGGGTCCAAAAGGTAAGGACTCATATGGGCAAATTATATTTTTGCAAGGTAAAGTTAAAGTTGTTTTAAATGAACTGAACTGTTTCAAAATACACAAAAGCAAAGGCACTGGAATTTATGTAATATGTGATAGACCATATACTGAACTGAAAAAGTCTCAAATGATCATAAGGAAGTCACTAACCAGTGCTCCTCCCCATTTTCACCAGTAAAATAAAACTTCAGACAAAACAGAACTTAACCATCTTTGGGTGAGGGGTGGGGAACTTCAACTAGAGACTGCAAGTCAATCATCAACTGATTGTGTCCAAATTGGCATTGTGACACAGCAGTTTTCTTTGCAATGTTTGGTATAGTTCATGCTGACTATGCATAACAAAGAATCGTTCCTGAAAGAGGGACATATAAACTTTATTCTTTAAAATAAAAAATTTATCTTGTTTTGGTTTTGTTGACAGTGGACTCAAAAACATTTTGACTAACTTCTCCATATGTTAGATGACAAATCAGAGATACATCATCAAATAATTCCTAGCTCACAAGTAATTTCTCCCCACTCACTCTTGACTAAGAGTACTATTATTTTATACATATACACATACACACACATACACACATACACATACACCTACATATATTCTTGGAAGGAAGGAAAACTGTAATACTTTATTTTGTTTTTTTAAATGGAAAATTAAATCAAATTATAAGATATATGCCAAAAAATACCAAATCATAATTGAGCAGTTCAAATAGTGAACACATCCTTATAACCACCATCCAGGCAAAAACCCTAGAAGATTTTATATAGGAGAGATAATATAGAAGCTTTCTTTGAGCTCCATCCCAGCCATTGATATTCTCCCCTAAAGACAGATACTGTTTTGTCTTCTTTCTCCAACATTTGGTTTTTGAACTTTATATGAATAGAGTTATACAGTAAAAATAGTCAGAATCCTGAGTTGACTTCCCAGAGTTATTCTCCCTGGTGTATATGATCTGTACGCCCCTCTCCCTTTGGGTGTAGGAAGGACTTGTGACTAAGTGAGATTCCACTCCTTGATTAGATTATGAATTAGTTGACTTTGAGTTATCCAAATGGGAGATTATCTTGGGTGAGCCTGACCAAATCAAGTGAGTCCTTAAATGTGGTTGGGCCCTTCCTCAGAGAGAGTTTCAAAGCCATAGATGATCTCCTACTGACCTGAAGAAATAACTTACCATGTTGTGAGACGGTCATATGGCTAGGACCTGAGAGCTCACCCTGGCCAGCAGCCAGCAAAAACATAGACCTTTGTGTGACAACTGCAAGGAATTGAACTCTGCCAATAGCCTAGATGAGTTTGAAAGAGGATCCCCAACTTCAGATATCATTGCAGTACCAGTGAACACTCTGATTTCAGCCTAAGGGGACCATGAACATAGGACCCAGCTATTCATTCTTGAATTCCTGACCCATAGAAAATGTGAGATAATAAATGTATATTGCGTTCATCTGCTAAATTTGTGCTCATTTGTTATGCAGCAGTAGAAAACTAACACATACAATATATACCTATTTGTGTTCTGGCTTCTTTCATTTATTATATGTATTACTCTTGATTTTGTATGAAGCAATAGTGTATTCATTTAGAATGCTCTTTAATAAGCTTATTGAAAGACTATAAATATATTACAGATTCTGAATTATATTGTTTCAACTTTTTGGTTGTTACTGATAGTGATATGAGGAACATTCTTGTATATGTTTTTTGGTGCACATACTCTACTGAGTAGGAGTGGAATTGCAGCTGTAGGGTAGGCATATGTTCAGCCCTAGTAGATACTGACAGTTTTCCAAAACAGTTGTATCAACTTAGAATGCCAAAAGCAGATTGAAAGCTTCAGTTACTCCATATGCTCACCAATAATTGTTATTGATCCTGTAATTTTGTTTGTTTGTTTGCCTTTTTAAAGTTTAGCCATCCTGGTGGTTTTGTAGAAGGATGTGATGGCAATTGCTGCTACCAACATTGTGAACCATCTTCTCTTTAGCCTTCTGTGTGGGTCTGTGTGTTGATATCCCAAGTTTCATTCAAATTATGTCTGTCTTTCTGCCAGCTAACTAGAGGAAGCAGGGATTTGACTTCTGTGATAAAGAATGGGAAGATTATCCTTTTTAAGATCAGTAGGCAGTTATAATTACAATAAAAAAGATGATTGTATAATTGGTTAGATTCTTTCTTTTTACCCCTAACCACTTCTCCGGAAGAACTCCCGAGCTCTGTGCTTCACCTTTTCATTCCAGCTCCTACACAGATCATAAGCACAGCTGTTCTGCACAGACATTACCAAAAATTTTAGCTCATCCTAATCTCAACTTGTCGGAGTGCCACTGGTAAATGAAATAAAATTTTTCTTACTATATCCTTTGAACAGTTTCTCCTTTTGAGACAGTTGATTCTGATTTGAAAAAATCTGCAAACCAACAAACTCTTGAAGAATGCAATATTCTAATTCTCATTTAATTGATAATAGAAGCACTACAGCGTGTTCATAAAATCATGCTATTCTTTATGAGAAAGACATATCCATTTTTAAACATATTTTTCTTGGATTGTTCTTATTTTCTTCATGATAGGAAGGGCATATCTAACATAAATCATGAGATAAAATTATAGAAATCACATAATTGCCCTAATGTGCCCACTGTGGAACTCATCAATCTACATGTATGCCTTGTTTTAAGCAGATTCAATGATTCATACATTTTACTATTTACACAATGATTTACACTTGGATTCCTTACATAGTAAGCTGTCCAGGGTTTTTAAAATTATTCTATTTATACAATACTAGTTAACACATTTTTCAGGTATATTTATAGAGTATAAAGAGACATATACTTGTTATGTCATGTACATTTAGAAACAGATCAGAGAATGGTATTTCCATGAAGCATTTCAACCGCACAAAAGCACACAGAAATAGCATAATCAATACCAACACATTCATCATTCAGCTTTTACAAATCTTAACATTTTATCATATTTGATTCAGAAATGTTTATCCAATAAATAAATATTACAGATCTTCACATTCTCCTCCCCACCCCAGAAGAGAACTTCGAGCCTGAATTGGTTGAACCTCATCCCTGTGCATTTTTGAAAATCCCAGATGCAACTTCAAAGAAATCTCTATCATTACAATGGCCTCAGTTAATTTAAAAGGTTAATGGGGACTATAAAGATGGAAGCAAAATCACCTCCAAAAACCCCTGAGAGCTGATAAGTTACCTGAGTGGAAGTACGTCAGGGGGATAATCCAGAGAAAGAACATCAGGGTCTTGGCCCAGCTTCCCCTGTTTGACAAGGCACAACACAAATGGCCAGGCTGCATGTGGAGTGGTCCTCCAGAGGTTAACACCTCTGCGGCTTTGCTACAGCATTTGAAGAGTTAATTTGTGAGTGTCTTCAGATTGTACCTTCCTTTTCTATTTAACACAGGTCCTAAGACACACTGTGTCTTACACCAGATCGCATTATTAGAGTTTAATTGCTTCTATTTAAGCCCTGTTAGTTAGGTTATCCCTAAAATTTAACTTCTGTGGGTCTTATTTGTCTCATGAGTGAGTTGAACCCAATAACTTCCTTAGTCACAATATCCTGAAAACCATATACAGAAGGTGCATCACTTTTATCACTGTATTTCCAGTGCTCAATAGCACCATGTGGCAAGTATTCATCAACTGTGTTTGTTGGATGAATACATGTTATTTTTCCCCAAAATTACACTGCAAGAAAATTAAATTTAATAGAAAATTTAAGATGCTAGTTTACTTGTACTACTGATAGATAACTGCTTTGAAAGTCAGTGATAGTCTCTGAAGCCCTAAACAGATCATTGAAGTTACGACTAAATCTTTACATATGCACATAGGCTTATGTGTCTTCAAAACTCTCCACTTAAACTCAACAAAATCAAGTGAATCAGAATTTATTTCCTAGTACATCAATTTTGATAAGCTATGTGATAAAGACACTTTAATGATATTTCCAGCAAAAATCATACTAAGTATCTTTATATACTCAAGAAAAATTTCAGAGAATTTTATAATGAAGGGAAATATTTCACAATGAAAATAAATGTTCCTAAATTTACTGTTTTATGAGGTATTATGATGCCATAGCATTTATTAGTATTAAAATTAAAATTTTTATTTCCTTCCTAATCTGTGATTAGACCCTAACACAAACTTTTCCTTACTGGCACCATCAGATGATAAACCTTTGCCTTCCTTTCTTCCTGCCAAAACTCCAAAATGCTCTTTGACTCTATGCACACTCCATGCTCTCACTCCCAGCATATCCTTCTAGTAAGGCAGTGGTCCTCAAACTTCAGAGTATAATTAACTGACGGTGATTAAAACACGGATTCCTAGACCAGACCGCAGGAGTTTCCGATTCAGTAGATCTGGTGTGTCGTCCGATGTAATAGAGTCTGACTCCATTTTTGGACAGCTTCCATGTCCCACCACTCCTTTTATCCATTTGTCCCCCATCTGCACAAGCTGATTAGAAAACTTGAGTGCTCCCTCCTTTGGCACTGGTGGAAACTTCAGTCAAATAACACCTAGTGCAGCCTCACCCCTTAACCACTGTACGACCAATCTCCTTTCCCTGTTTCTCAAGCCATTTTTCTCAACCAGTTCGAGAGCCTACCCTCAAAAGACTCAGAAAGACTCATTATGTGAGTTACAAGCCTTTCCAGTCCTTGATGTTGTGTGTGTCATCATCAGTCCTGACAATCCGAAGTTTGGGGGGGAGGTCCCATCCATATCTGTAAGGTGATCATGACACCTTAACATTTAAATTTCTAGAAACTTCCCAAGGGAAAGTATCCAGGGACTACCTTTTAGAACCATTGCGCTAAGGAGTCACATCCACCCCAGTCCCAGGTGCCCCGTTCTGCAAAGTGCATCTAAATTGTCTGTATTCCATCTCATCCGGTAATTATTTCCTTAGTCTGTGTCCCCTAACCGAAGGGCAACCCCCGATGGGTAGATGCCATATGTCAATTTTTTAATTTACTTTAGCTCATAGAGCAATTTTTAAACTTACTTTGGCTCATAGCTCAATGTCACAGATTCATAGAATTATTCACCTGTTTCTTCATTCCATGTATTCACTGAAGCTGATGGCAAATACAGAGATTTTAAAATCAGGTTCTCAACTCCAGTGTATAAATAGTCAATAAATTTAAATGAAAAAAAAAAAAGATTGGATAGAGGAAAGCACTTCAGAAAATAGGAGTGGATTTATGTTAAAAATTATAATCTAACCATTGTATTAGCTATATTATGCCAGCTCATTTAATTTTTTACTAAATCTCTGCAACTGAAGTTTATCATTTTTAGCCCATTTTACAGATGGGCACTTGGAAAATCAAGGGTTTAAGTGGAAAATCTGGTAATTAAACCCAAATCTGTGTGACACTCATTCCCCTTCTTTACTTTGCACACTGTAGTCAGAGTATATACAGCAGAGCAACAGACCCTATAGAGGCAAGTAAACAGTTTTTATAAAACAGAAGATTTGTTCCAGAGAGTAGTAAGAAATATTTTCTTCCTTTAAAAAATTATTATAAATGTGCATAATGTGGCAATTACAATACAGAGAGGTCCCATGTACCCTTATCCCAGTTCCTCTCAACAGTAACATCTGATAGAACTATGGTACAATAACAGATGCAAGAAATTTACAGCACTGCAATCCATGACACATGTCCCAGATTGTCCCAGGTTTGCATGTACTCATTTGTGAGTGTTTGTGTGTGTATATAGTTCTAAGCAATTTTATCACATATGTGTAGATTCATGTAAGCACCACCACAGTACAGCTGTCCCATAACCACACAGAACTCTCTTGTGTTACCTTCTACAGTTATACCCACACCCAGAATGGCTGTAGCTTTTCACATTCTCACAACAATATATGAGAGATCCAAACTTTCTGCATCCTCTCCAGTATTAGATACTGTTATTATTATATTTTATTAGCTATTTTATTACATGTACCATGATACTTCATTGTTTTAATTTTCAATTGCCTAATCACAAATAATGTTGAATTTATTTCCTTGTGCCTATTTGTCATCTGTTTATTCTCTTTGGTGAAATGCCTGTTCATTTCTTTGGCCCATTTTCTGTTTGGATTTTTTTTTTCATATTGTTGAGTTTTTTTTTTAATTGAAGAATAGTCAGTTTTGATAATTCTTCATATATTCAAGATATGAGTCATTTGTCATGTGTAATGTTTGCAAATATTTTCTCTCACTCTGAAGATTTTCTCCTTGGCTTCTTACTAGGGTCTTTTTTCTATTATGATAAAGTCCAAATGGTTAATTATTTTTTCCATGGATCATGCTTTCTGTCTCACATATAAGAATGTCTCATCATGTTCTAGGCATCAGTGATTTGCTCCTATGTTTACTTCTAAAAGTTTCATAGTTTTACAATTTGTATTTAAATCCATGATCCATTTCAGATTATTTTTTCTACGTTTGAGGTTTATGCTGCTGTTAATACTTTTAGCTTATGAATGACTAATTCGTCCAGTACTGTTTCCTAAAAAGAATATCCTTTCTCCATTTAATTCCTTTTGCATTTTTATCAAAAGTCAGTTGTCCTGTAGATTGTCATACTAAGCGAAGTAAGCCAGAAAGAGAGTGAAAAATACCATATGGTATCACTTATACGTGGAATCTAAAAAAAAATGACACAAATTAACTTATTTACAAAACAGAAGCAGACTCACAGGCATAGAAAACAAACTTGTGGTTACCGATGAAGGGGAAGAGGGGTGTGGAGGGATAAATTGGGAGTTCAGGATTCACAGATACTAACTACTATATATAAAATAGATGAACAGCAAGGTCCTACTGCAGAGCACAGGGAACTATATTCAGTACCTTATAATAGCCTACAATGAAAAAGAATATGAAAAGGAATATATATATGTATGTATGTATAACTGAATCACTATGCGGTACATCAGAAATTAACACATTATAAACCAAATATACTTCAGTTTTTAAAAAGTCAGCTGTCCATCCTTGTGTGGGGCTATTTCTGGGTTCTCTATTATATTCGTTTGGTTTATCTATCATGCTACTAACATCACAGTCTTGATTATTTAGATATATAGCAAATCTGAAAGTTAGGTGGAATGATTTTGCCTACCCTTTTTTCTCTCTCAAAACTGTTGTAGCTGTTCGTTTTATTTTATTATTATTTTTTAATCTTGTCTCCCCAGCTGGGCTGTAGCTCCCTGAGAACAAGGGCCATAACTGTTTTGTTCATCTCTGTCTCCCTAAACTTTTGCCTGGTGGCTGGCCAAAATATCAAAAAATATTTATTGAATAAAACAAATCACATCAACACTGTTTATAGAGTTTTGGAAACTACTTGATCTCTGGTCTAACTACAGTGGTAGCTGTTCATTTTAGTGTAAGATTATTTATATCTACAAGAAATCTTGATGAGAATTTAATAGGAATTGCATTAAAATTGATGGTATATTTAACACGTTTCATGTATTAAGTCTTGCAATCCATAAACCCAATATGTCTTTTCTTCAGATCTTCTTTTATTTCTTTTATCATCATTTTGCAGTTTTCAGCATACAGATCCTGTACATGTTTTGTTAAACTAGTATCTAAGTATTCTATTTTGGAAGTGCAGTTATAAAAGATATTGTGCTTTTTATATAGACACACAATTGATTTTTGTAAGGTGATCTTGTATAATATAACCTTGATGAAGTCACTTACTACTACTGTAAGTTTTTTTGTAGATCCTTGGGATGTTCTACGTAAATAATCATTCCATCTATAAATACAGACAATTTAATTTCTTTCTTTCTGATATGTGTGCTTTTGATTTCCCTTTCTTGCCATATTGCACTGGCTAGGACTTCCACTAATATGCTAAACAGAAGTGGTAACAGTAAGCATCCATGCCTTTTTCTTGATCTTAAGGAAAAACATTCATTCTTTCACCATTAAGTGTGGTGTTAGCTGTGAGTTTTTGCTAAAGTACTTTATTAAGTTGAGGAAGCCCCCTCTATCTATACCATGCTAAAGGAAATAAGGTTTTGATATAAAATTGTAACTAGACTGCATAGAGGATTAGCTGTTAAGTTACAGAATTTGAACATAAACAGAAAATTAAGAGTTGTCAAATGCTGCTAAGCAAGTAACAGTGATAAGGCATATTGCAGTGTGAAAAAACTAGCTGTAACAAGGTCAACCTGGACAACTGTTACAATATTCCAAGTATGAGCCTGAAAGTTTCTGAATGAGATTAATGAAGCAAAAGAGAAGATGTGAGAAAGACTGAAAGAAAAACTACACCATGAGCGGCAAGTAAGCGTCTGTGTCAAGTGTGACCAAGGTTTCAAGCCTGGATGGCCTAATGCCATTAATAGTGCAGTGAAGTTACAAAGACTAGAGGAAACGATGATCAAACTGTATCGTGAGTCCAAGTAAAAGGGGAATTTAGATGGAAAATTTGAGCTATAAATGCAGGCTTATAATTATTTGTGAATTAGGAGCTCTTTTTTTAAGTGGATAGCTTTAGCATAAAGTTTACTAATAGTAGTTTTTATGATCTGTATCCATACATATAATGAAATAATTTGCTTATAATTATGCTTAAGTAATCAAGGAACATATTAGATTGAACAGCATGGTTGAACTATATGAAACTGCCTATATCTAATTTTTGGTGTAAAAATTATGACAGTTTTTTGATGGTTCAGTCTAATTTCGCATATTTAAAATACTTTATCTAAAAGCTTTGGATCAAATACGTATATATACATACATCACACAGATACATATATATTTATTTTAGTAAAGCAATCATATGTATATGTAGAATATTAAACCACTCAGCAGAGTTTGGAGCAGCACCCCATGATTGAGCACATCAAATTTTTTTAACAAAAAACTTTATATACACACCAGGTATAATAAATACAGTCAATAAGTAATCTCATTTCAATTCAGAATAGATTTTTCTATCAAATGAGTTATTTAAAAAGTTTGCTTTTCAGGTCTTTTTAGATTTTGCAACTGCGGAAAAGGATCTGTGGACCTGCATAGGCTATCTCCCTGTGCTATATTTTATTTTTAAAGATGCAGATTTTGCCATGCATTTAAAATTTACATAATTTATTTATATTTGACTTTTATCATGAGCTAAGTATTTAATGAAGATCATAAAACCACATTGCTTTGTTTTTTCTGCGATGAAGTAACCAGATATTGTTGCTTGGTTAAACAATTCAGAATCAGAAATCACGACCTACCATATTCTCAGGGAGAGAACTATTGTAGCAATGAGCAGTGCAGCCGTACAAACTTGTAATTCAGAGGCACTGAGGCAAAAACTGTCAAAACATTACTAAAACTGACGAGGATATATGGTTCATTAGTCTAGGAACTGATGCATTATGAACCAGTTGGTGATCAGCTTAATAATTTGAGTAAAGTTGCACCTTTGTGGGAAAAAAAAAACTATGCTAACTGTTGTAATTAAATTTCAAATCATGCCTAGAAGAAAGGTACACGTAATTATGGGTATTTTTCACAAGAACTTACCTAATGCCTATCAGAGCAAAATGATCGATAATCAAATTGAAAATACCATTGTTTTAATTGAAAATATCTTACTATTTTCTCAGTATTGACTTTTAAGGCTTCACAGTATCAATAAGCCAATTCTTTGTTCATCAGCATAGACTTAACAAATAAATGATTCAACATCCAGAATAATTAAATGAGACAGAAAAAATGTTTCACCTGTAGTTGGAAATACATTGCATCTCCCAGAGTTATTTTTCCTGACTTCTGAAATTCATTCATGCATGCAAACTATTTTTATTATTTACACTTGACATTATCATTCTAACAAGAGGATTGTTCTAAAGTTCTTTACCTAGTAAAGATTCTACATAAGGCGTCACTTAGAGCTCTTTACCTCATTTCGTTTTTAACATGATGATTCTATGGCTGTGTGGGAAGGGGTGTACAGGTATGAATGATACGTTGTAAATTACTGGTACAGAAAATGTTACCTGGAGGTGGAGTACTAGGAAAACATAAACCTAAAATGTGTTGGACTGTCTCAGAGGTTGTACAGTCGGTGGTGAAAATGTATATTGCAGCAGGGAAAGTGGATAGGGCTCTTGCTGTTGACTATTCACTTTACTACCAAGGCTACTACTTACTCTAGGGGGATCTTATTCGCAGAAGTTACAATGATAATATCCAATCGTTGTTTTAGTGAAATTCTACAATTCTTGAAGTCAGACAAGAATTATATAATTTATCAACAAAGCCTGAAGGGGAAACAACCCAGTTAAGAGAAACTTTCTTAGCTTGCAGCTTTTTTTTTTTTTTCACTTTGTCACAAATGGGTCATCATTAAGCTGCAGAAGAAAGAGCTGTGTGTGAAGACCCACAAAGACAATCTTTTCCAAGCTCAAGAAGTATGACAGAATGATAAGATCATGTTTATTTGTGGAAGAGATTTGGAAGAAGGAACAAACAAACAAACAGAAACCAATTAAGATTTTAGGGGATTTTATTGTCAAAGGAACATAAGCCCTGCCTGCAGAAGCTCTCTGCTTGCTTTGCCTCTAAAGCAGCCTGAGTCTCTAAAACTGCACCAGCAGAAGGCGGACTTGGAAAGCTAAGGTTCTGCTGAGCCGTTTCCAAGGAACAACGAGACAGAGGGAAGCAAAATATGTTGATGGTCCTACAGAGCAGGATGCAGTCACTTTGACCAGGACCCTACTTATAGATTGTTCCATGGGAGGAAAAATAAACTCTTACCTGTGCCAGTATTTTTAGTGGGTAGTCTTTCTCGGACAGTGGCATATGACACCATAAAAGGGCACAATGTAACTTCCAGATTATATGATTATATTAAATAATCTGTTTAAGATGGCATGTACATTAGGAAGTGGACAGATAGAGGAAAGAAAAGGAAAGAATAGTAATTGACTAAAACAGAAAACGAAAAGAAAAGAAGGATGTCTGCTCCTTACTAAATGGAGTGGATTATGGCAAACTAATGCTTTCACAGGCAAACTATCTGTGCCTTTTATTAATAAATAAATACACAATAAATGAATAAATAAGTAAATAAGGCATTTGAGAACTGCAGATGCAAGCACAACATGAAGACAGCATCACACAGTTGGGAGAACCATTCTACCTGGAGTGTTTGTTGCTCCTGGGTGCCAGGCAAGAGCTGAGAATCTGAGTCACAGATGAAAGAGATCAACATCTAATTTGAAAACACCAGCAGAGTTTTTGGCAATTCTTTTAGTACAAGGTCTCAAAAATTAAGAGACTTGAGCAGCCAGAATCTCTGAAAATGGGGGGACATAAAACTAAAACTGGTATTTGGCATTTAGAAAATTCAAAAGCTATTCAGAACAAGAGGCTAAAAAGTCAGAGAAATCTTTGGAAAGTAGAGCAGAGTCTTCTCTCTGCCTAGGATGTAAAAAGCTGGAAAGAACCACTCATTCTAAAACCACCAGATAATTATGGCTCTTCTTGAATCTTTCAGAGGAATGAGGTCACGAACCAAATAGTCTGTAATCTAAAGAAAGTCAGGAGCTTCTGAGAAGCCATGGGGCTTGAGCACTAAATCCTCTGTGACAGAACGTGGGAGGAAGACCAGCCAGACGCATAAATGAGTGAGAATTCAGGTTAAAGTTGTAACTAATTGCTGACATCTGAGTGCTGGCCAGCATGCGACTATAAAGCCCCAGGAGTCACAGACACAAGGGGAGATGGGACCACTTGTGGGCTCGTCTCCACTGACCTCTGTCAGGCTCTCACAGGGAAGATCTGGGGTAAGACAGTGGTGCAGCCCTGGTGAACCTTCCAGCTCTCCAGGACTACAGCTGCAGAAAGGGTACCAGCTCTCACTCAGCCTGTTCTCTCCCACATAACCAATGATTCAGCTCTGAGACAAAGGCAGCAGAAACTATTGCCCTCAGGGAACAGGTGAATGCCCGTTGTGGCTGGGGAGTGGATAAAAGAATCAAACTCTCTGCCCCTGAAGGAAGAACAGGAACAGTCCTTAGCCCAGACAGTTAGAGGGTCTGGGGGCAGTTCAGGGGGCAGATCACAGAGAAAGGCCCACACCCAAGGCCCTGGTACCTGGGCCCAGCCTAAGACTAAGGCTGCTTTGGGAAACAGAAGACACCTGCTACTCCAACACCAGACTGCTGAGCACTGAGTGAAAAGCAATGGCAAGCACTGCTCTGGGAGGACAGCAGTGTGTGTGTCCCTCTCTGAGGCATAAGTGTAGAGAAATGGACTAAATATGAGGTTCAAGCAGGAATATTGTGAAAAACCTTCCCCTTAAACACATGATAACGGTGGAAGAATTTGCACTGGGTGGTCGATTGACAATAAAACAGCAGCATCAAAATCCAAATCTCGCTTAACTCCCAACTACATTGACTCAGCCCCCTTCTCCCACTGATGGCTTGGCATAAGAAGCGTAACAGTTATCAAGCAAAAATATTATTTATCTCAGCTTACTATCCTACACATAATGTTTTGCACTGAGTCAAAAATTTAGAGACACACTTAAAAAAAAAAAAAAAGCCAAAGAAAAAACACCCACTGTCAAGAGAGAGA
Source organism: Camelus dromedarius (assembly GCF_036321535.1). NCBI lineage: Eukaryota > Metazoa > Chordata > Mammalia > Artiodactyla > Camelidae > Camelus > Camelus dromedarius. Next base: position 12,223,231 of record NC_087444.1, read on the forward strand.
AAGCAATCCAAAGGACTAGACTCAAGAAATGACACAGATGTTGGATCAGAAAAACTGTTCAAAATAGCTGTAAGTAATATGTGAAAGACTCTAGAACAAAAGATGGTCAAAATATACGAGCAGATGGGGAATTCCAGCAGATACATTTCAGCAAGGTACATTTAGAAAAAAGACAAACAAACATAAACATCCACACATGTCATATTTAAATTGTTGAGAAGCAGTACTAAAGAAAAATCTCAGCATGTATCAAAAAAAAAAAAAAGAGAGAGAATTATAGCAAATTTCTTATCAGAAATTCTGTAATCTAGAAGACAACAGGAGGCATTTTAAAAGGCTAACAGATAAAACTGTCATCCCAGAATTCTATGCTTGGTGAAAAGAGGTTTCAAAATGAAAGAAAATTAAGCCTTTTTAGATAAAAACTAGGAAATTCATTGGCAACAGACTTGGACTAGAAGAAATGTTAAAAGAAATTATTGGGCCTACTGTCATGATACTAGAGAGAAACTCGAATCTATGCAAATATATGAATAGCTCTGGATATATTTTAAATGTCTATAAATATAATAAGATTTTTTCCCTCATTTTCAATTACTCTGAAAGTAACTAAAGTCCAAAGAATTTACTTTGGCATGTACTGTCACTTTGGTATATTTAAAAATAAACTGAATGACAAGAGAGATCCATTCCTGATAAACACTCTCAACCAACAAGGAATAGAAAGGGTACCAAAAAATAACCCACTGCTACTTTTGTACCTACGGTGACAGTCTGAATATTTCCGCCTAACATCAGGTACAAAGAAAGATATCTGCTTCCAACCATTCTATACAACAACCTGTAGAGTAGCTTTGCCAGTAATAACAAGGTAATTAAAAGAAACAAGAATCATACAGATTTAAAAGAAAGAAATGAAATTGTCTCTATTGACTCATGATATGATCAATGTAGAAAATCCTCAATAATCTACAAAATGCTTCCAGAACTAATCAGTGAGTTAAGCAAGGTTCTAGTATACAAGTTCGATATACCAGCAATTAATAGTAGGGAATTGAAATAAAAATCAGTACTATTTAATAGCATGAAAAATATGACCTAGATAGATGCAAATTTTATAAAATGTGTGCAGGATCAGTATGGTGAAATCTCGAACACTGTTGAAAGCCACAGAAGACCTATATTAATAAAGAGATACACTGTGTTCATGGATTGTAAGACTCAAATTAAGACAGAAACTTTGTGTCAGTTAGATCTATAGATTGGACACAATGTATCAAAATATTAGCAGGATATTTTCTAGAAACCAGTAAGCGGAACTAAAATGTATTTGGAAAGGCAAAGGAAATATAATAACTAAAACATTTTTTTAAAAAAGAACAAAGTTAGAAGATTCATGCTACCTGATTTCAAGATAAAATAAAGCTACATATAATCAAGAGAGCCTGGGAGGAGGGACAGTCCAAGATGGTGGCTTTGGAAGATCCTGAATTCCCCTCCTTCCATGGATACACCAACTCTACAGCTACATGTGGGAAAAGTCCCTCTGAAAAGGACCTGAAAACTAGCTGGACAGCTCCTTCACAACAAAAGACAGAAGGACCCCACTGAGACCTGTAAGAGAGGCAGAGATGTGGTCCCACCAGAAGCCGCTTCCCCGGCACACTGACCCACAATTAGGAGGGCTCTCACAAACCCAGAGCTTCTCCCCGGGGAGTGCGGGGAGTGCGCCCCACACCGTGCAACCCAGTCCTTAGGACCTGCACCAGAGGGATAAGCTCCCCAGATGTCTGTCTTTGAAAACCAATGGGGCTCACATTCGTGAGACCCAAAGGGCTGTGGGAAACCGAGATACTTCTCTTAAAGGGCTCGTGCCCAGACTCACTTGCCCCAGCGACCAGGGCAAAAGCAGCAGTTTGAAAAGAGCCTAGATTCATTTGCTAACCTTAAAGCATCTGCTGGTGGGTAGAGGCCTACTGAGCTGCTCTCGGGGACACAGGGGCGGGCAGCTGCCGTTTTTCATTCTCCCTCTGTCTCGTGAGGACTGGTGGGTGTGAACAGTCCCCGCACCCTCCACTTCCCCACCAGAGCTGGCGGGTGTACCTGCCCTGTGCACTCCTGCTCCCTCCCTAAGGCTGGCTGGCACGCATAGTCCAAACTGGGGTGCTCCTTTGTCACCTGGCTGTAGCAGCCAGGGGGCTCGCATTCCCGGGTCCCACTGGTCAGTAACAATCAGAGGCACAGTTTTTAGCAGGCTGCCACCATCAGGGCACAGCACAGACAGCAGATTGAAATATACTCCCTGTCTTTCTGTGGAAAATCCTATTTACATATCCTGGAGCCCCAGCCAGAGAGTCAAAGCTCAGGTTTGCCACGCATCTGGAGGCCACAGAAGTGCTTTCGGGGAAATCGGGACAAATAACGCCATCTTCGCGCTCCCCCTCAGCCTCGCTACAGCTTACTAGGCCCTCCCAGAAAGAAGCTTATGCACGTCTCTGGATCCCCAATTTTTGCAACTGTTGCTCAGGGAACACTTCCAGGTCATCTGGTTTGGAAGCCAGTAGGGTTTACAATTGCAGACCCAGAGGATTGTTTGTATTTGCATATTTTAAAAGATGCCACCTGAGGATCTGGCTTCCAGTCAGCCTGCAACTACGTGCTGACTGAGTTCCCTCCCTCTGGAACATTGGCAGGTCTTGGCACACCCTCAGCAAAGGGACCTATCAAGGATAAGTCACGCTGCTTAGACAATCACACAGATTCCAGAGACCACCAAGAGCCAGGGCAGAGCGGAATGATGAGGTTTATCCCTTCACAAGGCCGCTCCTTCAAGACTGGGAGAGGAAGCTGCTGTCTCACCTAATACATAGAAACAAACAGAAAGTCAAGCAAAACGAGCAAACGGATGAATATGTTCCAGACGAAAGAACATGATAAAACTTCAGGAAAAAAAAAAAAACCTTAATGAAATGATGGTAAGTAATTTACATGATAGAGTTCAAAGTAATAGTCATAAATATGCTCACCAAACTTGCCAGAAGAATGGATGAACAGAGTGAGAAGTTCAATAAAGAGGTAGAAAAATATTTACAAGTACCAAAGAGAAATCACAGCGATGAAGAGCACAATTAATTAAATTAAAACATATACTAGAAGAGTTCAACAGCAGACAACATGAAACAAAGACAGAATCAATGATCTAGAAGGCATGACAGTGAAAGAGAAGTTACAACTGACACCACAGAAATACAAAGGCTCATAAGAGATTACAATAAATAATTATAATTTAACAAATTGTACCACCTAGAAGAAATGGATGAGTTCCTAGAAACATATAATCTTCCAAGATTGAATTATAAAGAAATAGAAAATCTGAATAGACCAATTACTAGTAAGAAGAGTGAATCGGTAATTGAAAACCTCCCAAGAAATAAAAGCCCAGGGCCAGATGGCTTCATTGGTGAATTCTACCAAACATTCAGAGGGTATTTAATATTGATCTTCCTCAAACTCTTCCAATAAATTGAAGAGGGAACACTTCTAAACTAATTTTACAAAGTCAGCATTACCCTGATACCAAAACCAGACAAGAACTAAACACAAACAGAAAATTATAGGTCAATATCCTTGATGAACATAGATGCAAAAATCCTCAGCAAAAAATATTAGCAAACTGAATTCAGTAACGCCTTAAAAGGATCATACAACATGATCAAGTGGGAATCATTCCAGGGATGCAAGAATGATTCAACTTCTGTAAATCAGTGTGATATACCACATTCACAGAACAAAGAATAAAAATCACTCGATTGTTTCAATAGATGCAGAAAAAGCAGTTGAGAAAATTCAACATACATTTATGATAAAAAAAACTCTCAACTAAGTATGTACAGAGCAACAGAATCTATCAACAAAACAAAAGGCCACTTACTGAGTGGGAGAAGATATTTGCAAATGATATATCTGACAAGGGGTTAATGTCAAAAATATGCAGAGAATTTATACAACTCAACATAAAAAAACAAACAACTCAATTGAAAAATGGGTAGAGACCTGAATAGACACTTTTCCAAAGATACACAAATAGCCGAAGGCACATGAAAAGATGCTCAACGTCACTAATCACCAGGGAAATGCAAACCAAAACCTTAATGAAATACCACCTTACACCTGTTAGAATAGCTATGCTCAAAAAGACAAGAAATAACAAATGTTGGTGAGGACTTGGAGAACGGGAACACTTGTGCACTGTTGGTGGGAATGTAAATTGGTGTAGCTGCTGTGGAAAACAGTATGGAGGTTCCTCAAAAAATTAAAAATAGAACTACCACATGATCCAGCAATTCCACCTCTGGATATTTGTCCAAAGAATATGGAAACACAAATTCAAAAAGATATATGCACTCCTGTGTTCATTGCAGCTGTATTTAAACTGCCAAGACATGGAAACAACATATCTATTGATGGATGAATGGATAAAGAAGATGTTGTTTGTATGTACAGTGGAATGTTTCTCAACTATGAAAAATAATGAAATTTTGCCATTGTGATAATGTGGTTCTACCTGGAGGGAATTATGCTAAGTAAAATAAGTAATACGGAGAAAAACAAACACTGTGTGATTTCACTTATATATGGGATCTAAAAAAGCAGAATGAATGAAATAAAATAAAACAAAACTCATAGATGCCAGAAAGGAGGGGAGTTACAGGCTGGGTGAAATCAGTGAAGGGGATCAAGAGGTAAAAATTTTCAGTTATATAATAAATAAGTCACGGGGTTGTGGTGTACAGCTAGGTGACTGTAGTCAATAATATTGTAAGACATACTTGAGAGTAAATATTAAAAGTTCTCACCACAATAAAAAAGTTTTTGTTAAGTTCGTATGGTGACAGATGTTAACTATACTTATTGTGGTGATCATTTGGCAGTGTATACAAATATTGAATCATTGTGTTGTACACCTGAAACTAATAACTAATAAAATACTATGACCATTATACCTCAATAAAAAAGACCAAGAGCCTGGTGTTGGCATAGGAACCAACAGCTAGATCAATAGAAAGCCCAGAAATAGATCCAAGCACACATAGTCAAATGATTTTTTTAAAGGCAACAGAACATTCCAGTATGATTTTGGAATAAATAGATACTCATATTTGGGGGCTAGAAACTTGATCCTTACCTCTCACCATATACAAAAATCAATTTTAGACAAATCATAGATTAAAACGCAAGAGCAACAATTATAATGCTTCTAGAAGAAAAGCTATGAGACTACTTTCATGGCTCTGGGTAGGCTAAATTTTCTTAGGACACGGACTAATTTAGTAAGTTAGACTTCATCACCTAAAAATCTGTGTTCATTAAAAAAAGCAAATAACAAATTTAGCTATTTCATTTCTAAAGACAATGTTATTCTACTTATAAAATAAAACTTTCAAATGAACAATAAAAAGATAAGTTTTATTGATTTTGATTTTTTAATTACCTAGTTCAGCTAAACTGAGAATTTTTCACTGTGGTCCTTAAACCAGCTAGATAAGCTACAAGACCCAGTGGCCCGGGTCCAGGACAGCAGTACTAGGGAAACAGTCTGAGACGGTTTAGCCTGGAAACCTGCACGTTAGCTACCAAACCAAGTGATTCCTATTACATATTAATTTGAAATTGGTTTAGATCAAATCCATATTCTGCAAGCCAGTTGAATTTACTTGACCTGATTATCTTTGCAAAACTGTGAGATTCACCGTAAGATGTGGTTGTCACTTCCATCCCCCCAATTTCATACCATCATATTCTCTTTCCTTCCATCCATGGCATATGATCCCCTAGCTCTGTAACTCTCTAGCCCTGTAACCATGTCCTCGTCAAGTAATCTCTTATTCCCTCATTCCCTCTGTGTAAGTGCTCACTGGGTTGCACCACAAATAAAATTATACATATTAAAGTTACTATTGACACTAAACAATAATCCCAAATATGTTCATTGTCATCTATTCTGTAAGGATAACAACAACAACAAAACAAATTATTGCTCTCCCTGGGTAGCTCCTCAGAAGGCCTGAAGTAGGGCCCTGGCAACAGCAATCCCTTCTCATGCTCAGCTCACACTTCTGCCTGCATCACCGTACATACCCGGTGTTCAGTCTGTCTAATGATTGAAATGCTGACTATGGGAATAATAGTAACTCACCTAAATATAACCATTGACAAAATACGTTCAAATATTTTGCTCATTTTTCTCCCTCAAGAAAACACAGGGCTGAACAAATCATTATTTATAGATGAAGAAGCTGAGTCACAGAGAAATTAAACATTGGAGAGGATAGTAACTCTTTCCTGCCACCTGCTATTCGAGCGGCGTCACTGGACTACTAGGCGGAAGAAGCTGGGCTTGAATTTTGAAGCTCTGTCCCTTCCCAATACTGTACACTGCCTCTTGGGCTTTCGTGACAAATTTTCTCCTTCAGAGCATCCCTGGATGCTTCGTTTATTTGAGCTCATTTATGAAAATGTCCTAGAGAGAGTAGGACATACAAATATTTTTATCAGCTAGTATTTTCATGAAGTATCTTCACGGAAATGAGAAGTCATGATGTGAAGACAAATGAGTATTATAACATTATTCTTGTACTTTATTAATAAATACTCCAGTATTTCAGTAGTAAGGTCTTTTGCTTGATCTCCAACCTATCTAGTCATGGTCTTAATTAGTGCTGAATATGACCAGTGTCTTCGTTTAAAAACAAAAACAAAAACGCTAACACTAAAACAAAATTACCAAGAAAGAATGTACGGAGATTGCAGTGTGATATTAACAAAGGAAACTCATTGCAAGAAAATGGTCTCTTCTGGAATTCAACTGTACAGAGCAAACATAACTTCTGTAACTACTGTCTTGCATGCAGGTAATTCAAGGGTATAGAGATCGAACCAGACCTGCTCTTCCCCGGTGGTACAACTTATAAAACATTTCTTAGCCTTAACCTTGTAGCTATGGAATTTGATTTTAAAGACCATCATGCTGTATAGTATGGAAGTTTGTTTTTCAAGATTATTTTAACCCTGGAATCTTTTTTGGTTGTTCTTGTATAAGGGACAGAAGCTTCAAATCTTGGATAAAGTGAACTGAGCGCCTTACATAAAAGGACAGGTGTTTCCACTTCCCTGTTAATGACTCTCTAAGTGTGTAAGATGATGATCCTTATCAGTCATTACTAAATTTACTTCACAGAAATTAAGAATTAAATTACAGTTTCAAGGCTCATTAGGTCTTGTTAAATTTGTTGAATTGCCCACATGTGTATGTCTTGTCCTCCATAGGGTATCTGTAGAGCAGGTGTTTCAATTCAGTGGAAGTTTGTTGCATTCTCTTCTGCCCAAAGATTATTACACAATTGTGTTTGAAATTCCAGGTTGGGTTCTTATATTTGAAGATCAGACTTCAAATAGTCATAGTTGACTATCAAGTTTAGCAGAAAGAGAAATAATATGGAAATGGTCTCTTATGGGAGCTGTTAAAAAGGAGTGTTGAATATGAAAATCAAGGGCAGAGTAGGGACCATATTCCAAAGTTAATGTCTTTTCACTTGTCTCAATATTCTGATGCCAAATAATTCCAAATGCAAGTGCGAGTGGAAAGATTTTTTACATTTTTATCCTCGTCTATGGGGATGTGTCTTCTAATGCACTCAAAGTGCTACTTGTTTCTTTGTTTGAATGCAGGGGGTATTAAACCAGATAAAAATTACTGCTGTTGTATAAAGTCCTCTCTGCCCTCATTGTCTGTATACTCTCTCTGTGGCAAGAGGAAAATGTCCCAGACAATGTCACCTTCAATTTAATGTTCTTTAAACACTCAAACCAAATCAAACAAACTGTATATTTTTGGATACAAAAAAAAAAACAAAAAAACTAGATCCCAGTCAGGATCAGATCAAATAACTGTCTGGGCTTTAAAATATGTTTATATTTGTAAATCAGCCACTTCAAATATGATTAGAGAATCATATAGTTTTGGGGAGATCAATTAACATGCCTGATCAGTTATTTCATAATGTCATGAGATGCTGCAGTTTGGGCTAAATTTACATTGGAATTTCAGAAACAGGATGAAATCTCAAATTAAGTGCCTCACAGAGGTGTCCTGAGGCAATGCAGTGCCATAAAAAGAGAGAAGAAACTGAGAGTAGATCTCAGTGTCTTTAATCTCAGTTTTCTCTCCGTCAGATAATAGTGCCTGCTTTAAGAATGAGAAGAAACAGCTTGTTTGACTTGATGATGATGATGATAAAATCTGACCAGTGGTAACTATAAAATTACTCAAGGACTGTTTGTTATTCCTGTGGACAGAGTGTCAGTAATTTTTCTTAGATCCGTGAAACTAAAAGTAGGAAAGTTTGTGAAATAAATGAAGGTTTTTAATGGTAAAAAGCAGAGCCTGTAACAGTTTTCTCAAGAAGCTTGTGTTCCACATCCCACCTTTAATAGCTGGGGGGTTAGTACTGCAGTATCTCCTGTCAGCCAGCCACATACCCATGCTCTCAAGGCAAATCAATATTCAGATCCTTGAAGCGTTTCCAGAGAAGGACTGTTTACAGTTGTATCACCAAAACAAAGACAGCTGAGTTTCCTGAAGTATGTATACCTCTCCACCCAGAGAGTGACTTGAAATAGGCCTTGGTAAATTCTTGATACCTTTCAATATGACCCTAAAAGGCTAAGTAGAATAGGATAATTTTTTCTAATAATGTATGAGATCATGAAGGATAGTAATTCTGAATTCAGATTCTGAATTCAAACAGATGATTCAATTACAGATGTACCACATTTCTCAATATTTGGGTTCTAAAATTTTCAAAAAAACAGGTGCAAGGGAAGAGATCTTTTAATTTTGTGTGACCTTGGGGAGTCTCCTGCTCCAGTGTATAGCAGAATGATGACATCGTGGTAAATAGGTCAGGGATTTGTTATGAGGGGAAAGTGGGATTGTGTTTATTGCCTGCTAAGCGTAGGACAAGGTACAGATTAAGCACTCAAAAAATAGAAACTGCTGCCACTTTTATGGTTACTGACATTACTATTGTTAAGAGTTCCTCAAATCATCATTGTTTCTTAGCAGTATAGCCCATGTGCTATTTATTCTTTGGACTTTGTGTTATAATAATAAATGTTATATAAATGGAATTCCAAACCATTAAGGCCTCAAATACAATTACAGTTACAACATATAAAAATGTTAACCAATAGATTTCTTTACTATTTTAATAGGCAAAATGATAAGTTTAAAAATTAACATCTAACTAAGCATTTTGAAGTACTACCTAGAATGCTTCTGGGTTTCAGGACAATCTAAACATTCCAGAAAATTCATTCAAGAGTCTCTGCTAATTTTTAGTTTCATATCAGAAGCAAACTCTTTTTAACGGCAATAATTCACAGCATTATTTTGCAAATGACAAAAAAGAACTTCTTACTTCAGGCTTTGGTTAAAATGCACTGATTCAGAAGAGAGTTCGGAGTTTCCCAAAGATCAACAGATTTTAAAATGCCAACCTAGCTTTTTTTCTTTTCCCCCTTTTAATCCAGTGTATGCGTTTTCTCTGCAGTATTATTGTATCATCTCTTATTTTCTTTACTAAGGCAGCTAAAGAAGACAAAATACAAACCTTATAAGATTAATAATTAAATATTGCCTTAAGAGGCAATAATTTTGCTGATGAAACTTTTTTTTTCCTTAAGGTTTGTTGAAATTCAAAACCCACAATGAATTGGGATTTTAGTACCTAATAACCAAGGTTTAAAAAATGCATTGAAATTCAGCTTATAACTCTTCTTTAAAAATTACCAAGGGAGATATAATTTGTAAAATGTCATAATATGACATTTATACATACAAATACATTTTTAATTCTAAATTCTTATACAGCTTTGCTTTTGACCAGTGTTTCCTAAATCTATATATAAATATATACAAAATAATAATAAAGATTATAACAAATAAATCATACTAGTAAGGCACTCAATAATTTAACATGAGTACATATTGACATATGCATTGTACTCAATTTAATTATAGAAAATTTAAATAGAAATAAAATTTATAAATACCACAATTAATGGAAGAAGATAAAATTACATGAAAGGTATTTTAATATCCTCCATTTGTTCTTCATAGAAAGTAAATGATCTATTTCTCCCATTAGTTTTACACTTTGAAATATTTTCCATACCTAAATTACCTCCCTTTTTCCAAAAACAAAAGTAAAAGAAAAAGATGTATATATTTCTATCAAAGAATCAGAAAATCATGAATTAAATCATGTTTAAAAGGGTGTTTTTTCTGATAATTAACTTTGAATTATAAAGCACCCGTGTCTCCCTATGTTTAAATAAATGTATCAAATTAAATCACCCACCTACCTGCCTGCTGTATGACTTTAAAAAAATTACAGTTACACTCCCCCACCTTATTATTCTCCACAGACAATAGAAACTCATGCTTCAGATAAGCAATATGCAGGTGTAAACACCACAGCATATTTTTCTTCTAAATCTCTCAATTTATTTTTAAAATCCTAAATATGCCAATGTTTTCATCATAATTTTTAGGATTTTTTTTCAGATAAACTTTAACACAAACCTGCAAGCATGTAATTATATTTGTGTAAGTTTCAATTTTTCTCTGATCTCTTTCATTTTCATTTTTCTTGATCAATTTAAAATCCATTTTTAAATTATTTCTACTGTTTTGTGATGATGTCACAATTTTTCTTTACTTTTTCCACATTAATTGCCCTGCAACATTCGTCCCTGGGAAGCGTCCTTTGAAGACCACTCCAAAGTGAATGTGAATCTCCAGGGGGGGCTGTTTTTTCACTTAGGTGTAGCTGACAGCACCTGATGGGATAAACATGCTAAGGTTGCCTGTACGTGGTTCCAAGGCATTGATTTGAAATACAAGTATCTTTGTACTTTCGATTCTAACCATCTTAGAGAAATCTCCCTAAAATTCTAGTCAAGAAAATAGCAATCTCTGAGTCCTTTTTTTCTTCCCCCCAGGATTTGAAGATGTAAACTGGAGAGGCCTTATATGGAATTTGATTTGCCCCAATAAACACAAATTTCTTGATACTAAGGGAATGGACTAATTAACTCTCACGGCCTTTCTCTTACTGAGAGTGGCATGTGAGAATGTGATGAGCCACCACTACTCTTTCCATGGTCAAAAGCACAGAAACTACCAAACCAAAATCCCAGTGGCAGAGCGGTGGGGGTCCACGGCAACCACCGGCGAGGGGAAAACGCCTCTGCAATAATTTGTTCTTGGTCTTGAGGAGTGTATGACAATGAAAAGATCTGGAATGATTGTTAATGTATATTTTTGACATTATATTTATATTAGTATCATTGGAGAGTCCCACTTCTAAAAAAAAAAGTTTAGGAACTGTCTCTACCCCCCTTCATTCTCTACTCAACTAGACTCATGTTTTTTGGTTTCTGCGAACCCTCTCCTGTAGTTGTTTCCTATTCTGTTCAGGTGCTGTGTTTAGCTAGCCGACAGAACCTGCGAACACACTGAATTTCCTAGCCGTGACTCGGTAGCTGTCACGGTAATCAGCACGGGAACACCTAAGTGCTATGGATGGCTTCCTATTGATTGCTATAAAAACACACAAATAAAATGTGAACTCTGAAAATCTATTTACAGCCATAGATGTAATCCTTAAGTACAGTTTGCTGATTCTCAGCTGGCTCTGCTTGAGCAACTCCTTTTGTTCAAGGGTATCCATCACGCAGCAACATTATATTAAAGCCTAGGATTACAGGGTATTTGGGAAACACCTACCCTTTAATAAAAACAAAATAACACTTTCTTGACAGCAACTAATAAACCCACTTGACCAGGCTTCACTTTATATCCTTGTTATGTTTTACTGCATAGTCAATGTACGACAAGCCACCATTTGGGGGACACAGTGGCAAATGGAAAAACCCCGGGAGTCATATGTCTTAAATTGAATTCCTCTTCTGACACTTCCAGGCCACGTGTCCTTAATCTATCTCCACAGCTTTGGGTCTCAGTTTTTCTTATCTGCAACATGGAAATACTAGCTCTTTCCACTCCTGGAATTATAATGTTCAGAGAATTTCAGAATTCCATGGCAGCTTAAAGGCTGTTCACTCTAATGCCTTTATTTTCATTTTGGAAACTGAAGGAAAGCATCTGGGCTGAAGTGTAGTCTTGTATCTCGCTTGAAGATTGTTTCCAAGAGAGAAATAACAGGGATGGTATTCCCAAATTTGATACCTGGTAAAGCGGGGCACCCATCAGGCAGAATCAGTGATGGACTACTGTGAACACTTGCCTGCTGTGATTACGGCTCTACCAGTGTGTACCGATTGGGCAGTGTGTTACTTTGCCAGGCTGCTGTAACAAAGTGCCACAAACTGAGTGGCTTAAACAACAGAAGTTTATTGTTTCAATGTTCTAGAGGCTGGAAGTCCAAGGTGTAGCAGCACTTTCTGGGGGCTGAGAGGAAGAATCTGCTCCACATCCCTCCTGGAGCTCATTTGCTAGGATCTTTGGCATTTCTTGGTTTGTGGAAGAATCCAAATAAGGACACATTCTGAGGTACCGGGGGTTTGAACTTCAACATACAAATCTGGGGAGGCACATTTCTCAACCCGTAATAAGTGGAATACAAATGTAGTATACAAAGATGCTACAGCATGAATAACCAATATTCCATTGGTAAACAGAAATGCTCCCTGAAATACTTCATAATTTCTTTCTCATACTGCCATTGATTTTCCAATAATTCTTTTTCTCTAGAAAAGTGTGTAGAAACATGTCACCTAGAAATAAACTGATATGTATTTTTCAAACTTTTTGTGATAATGATAAAATTGATATCTTTATGACCGAAACTTAGAAAATCTATCAAACCCTGTGGGAAAAAAACAAAAAAACAAAAAACATGATTTTAGGAGCATCTAACATGTCACATTCTGGCACGTTAGCATTTATTCTTTAATGTCAGCAGTCAATAAAATGAACATATTTAAACCAGGATAGCATTCATCAGCAAGAGTTTGGCGGGGATTTGCAAAGCTAACCATTTCTCAAGGCTTAACAACAACAATGACAATTCAGAAAGAAACAAGTAAAGATAATGTAATAAAATATCAGGCTGACAAGAAACCACAGCTCCATGCACACATACCTGCACATTTACCTGTGCATCTTAAGAGGTGAGGCTTGTGTCCTGCATTTCCACTATGAAAGGGAACACTCTGGTTCACTCTCATAAAAACAGCACTGGCCAGCCCCGTTCAGACATCCAGAAGAGACATTAAATTCAAACTCGAGGTCTTAATGCCAGTGTTGAGGTTTCCACAGTGCAAAGCTGAGATGTATTTTATTTCTTTGAGCTTTATGAGGGTAATATGTTATAAATGTGTAGCCAAGTAATAGATGAGACGGATACTTTAAGGCTGCCGTTGTGGGCACTTGGTTGCGAGCCAACAGTGCTGGGGGCATAGTTTTCTTGAGGGGCTATATTTCATCACAATATCCTTCCACTCCAGCTTATGAGAATAAATACAGTGGAGCTCATTTAAAATATCTCCTAAACACTGTCTTTGGAGAGAAAGAGAGTTCTGGTTTACCAGTTGTATCATTGGCTTTTTTTTTTTTTCTTTTTTCTTTTTTAGCACTTTCTTCATTGAATAAGGAATGATGACCAGGGAACATTAGCACTTTGGAAATAATATGAACTCCTTCAGGCCATTGTGTTACTTTAAAGTCATTGCAGACTTCTTTTTACCTCCACTATATGTCATATTTTATCAACATATATAATATCTCACAAATCATTTACATTTTCAAATAATCATTTTGTAAAACATTCTTCTCTCTTTGGCATCTTTCATTTGCAATGTATCTCAATAATTACTTTAGGAAGTCTTCTGTTCTGACTTCATGAAACAAAACTCTTCACTCTGATTCCGTTGAAACTTGCAGAACAAGGATTTGGGAACATACGAAAGCACTAAAGTAATGATCTGAACTGTGTTTATGAATTCAGCTCAGGGAAATCTCAGGTCTATTAGGATTTGCTGTACTGTAGCATTTGCTGGAAAGCAGGCTACTAGACACAGTAATGCTGTACCATAATACAGCACAAGCTATGGTAAAGGCCATATTAGTATATTATAACACTCTTGAAAAGGATAAGAGAGAGGGAGAGTGGACTATGCATCACTTAGAGGAAGAATAATAGTACCATTATTATAATGTGCATCTGACATTCATGGTGTGTCATGTACCATGCAGAGTACTTTCTACAGAGGACCATAGTAATGTTCACAGCTGTCTTACTCGGTAGATGATATTCTTATCCTCATTTTGTGGAAGAGAAAACTGAAGTTCAAACAAGGAAGCAAAGCACCTTTTGATCGTCTCCTACATAGATTCAGTGTATACTGAAAACAAATCTAGGTAAGGAGACTCAGAAATCATTTTCTAAGAAAGTACTTTATTTGATATTAAACTGGAAGTACTGAAGTGCAATGGAAATAAAATGGATTAGAAAAGAAATACATGCTTGTTTTTTGCACCTGCCTTAACATGAATAATTGGAAAGAGGAAAGTAGAACGTTCTTGCCAATTTAAGGTTTCAGCTAAAAGAAGTGTTTGCTGTGGAAAAAAAGCCACTGATGGCTTTCTTTATGTCAAAAGTCTTATGATGAAAGACATAATAGAAACATTTTCTAAAGGAAATTTTTAAGAAGTCATTGAAGAATGATTCCTTTTAGGCTTATAATATTTAATAAAAGAAAAAAATTAAAGCATAAAATAAATGAATACTATTTCTTTCATAACAAGGCAAACTATTATACTTTTTAAAATTTCCACATGGAGAGGCTTCTAACAATTCAACCTTAAAGGTCATCACTGAATCTCACTGTAAGCAAGTGAAAAGGCTGCCGTCATCTTTTGTAAAGGGCTGCACTTAAGGCATTACCTGAGTGCATCTATTTGTAACATTTTTTTTCTCTTTAATGACAAAATTAATGGACAAAGTAATAAAATCCCCAGCCTCCATGGTCCCTGGCCAACATCACATTGGGGATTTTTAACTCATTAGTTCCCAAAGACCACCTTTTACAAAAGCTCTCATGTGCACCTGCCTCCATGGTCCACAAGGGTTTTTTTTTTTTTTCTTTTCTTTCCTCTTCTTTTTTTTTCTTTTCTTTTTCTTTTTATTGAAATGTAGTTGATTTACAGTGATAGTTTCAGGTGTATAGCAAAATGATTCAGTTATACATTTACATATATATTTTTTTCTTTTCAGATTCTTTGCCATTATATGTTATTATAAAATATTGAATATAGTTCCCTGTCCTATACAGTAGGTCCTTGTTTATCTGTTTTATTTACAGTAGTGTGTGTCTGTTAATCCCCAACATGAACCTACAGTCCTAAGGAGGCTGCCCAGTGTCCTGAACATAAGCCTGCTTTCATTCTAATCCTTCAGCTTCTTCCATCAACAGAGGCCCCAGGAACAGACTAGAAGTAAAGAAGACTATTTTTCCTTCCTCTCCCTGTCATATTTTCCCAACACCGCAATGACTTGCTTTTTATCCAGCTTTTCTTTTCCATTTTTTTAGATTCTTTACCACTGTTATGTAGGCTGTTATCTTTGTAGCATTTCCACGCCATTAAGTGGTGTTGGTCCCTGGCTCTTTGCAACATTATTTGTTGCATACATAATAAATATTATTTTTAACTGATTGCTTTGTCTAAGTAACTTCCTTTCTTCCTTTTTTCCTTCTTTGTTTTTTTCGTTGCCAAAACATGTCACTGTTTTCTTGTTAATCATTATTCGTTAGCTTTGTCTATCAGGTTTCTTCTAAGATTCTCAGCAAGGTTGAAATGTAAATAACGAGAAACATGAAAATGGAAAATATATCTTAGAAATTATTGTTTTAAAAGATAGAGGAAGTACCACAAGTCCCATTGCATGTATGCAGGTTCTAAAAAATAGATAATTTTACCCAATGTGAAGTATTTAAATTGCTAAGTTCTGAAGAATTTTAATTCCATGAAATCTTCATTAAATATGGGGAGAGAAAAGTAAAACTTAAATTTTATTAGGAGAAAGATTATAAATGCTTCATCCAGGAAATGCCATATAGAGCAGTGGTTAGAAAATGAGGCTCTGGAGTTACAGATATTTGGATTTGATTTCTATTTCCATCTTGTATTAACTGTACGAGTCTGGCCAATACTTTGTAAGACTCAGTTCACTTGCCTGTAAAATGAACTTAAATAATGGTACCTGTCTCATTGGGTTGTTGGGACGATTAGATCAGAAAAAAAATTAGCACAGAGAAATGTCTAGAGAAAAATAACTTATAATTATTAGCCACAACTAAAGTATTAATTAAGAAGCTATGGAATTTTTAGATTATTGCAATCCTAAATTCATAGGCTAGGTAATCCTTCAACTGAAGAAGAAGGAAGAGAAGGAGGGGGAGAGGGAGGGGGAGGAAGGCACATTGCTCACATGTTGTGCGCGTCTTGCTGGAGGGCTGTGCTATTTCACATCATCACAGCTTCGGGATCCAGGCTATCAGAGCAAGCTTTGTCTATAGTGTTTGCATATGTGGCATAAAGCGGCGGGGGGGGGGGGGGGACACAAAAAACACCTGCTGGCTCTTCAAACTTTTACCAGAATGGAATCTTACTTTGTTAACATTTAAGTCTTAAACTCGCCTGGAAGTAGGTAAAAAAACGGGTCCAAGAGCTCGAGAAACTTTGCATTGAAAGAGATCAAAATCCTCAGGGCTGTAAACTGGGTGGCAGAATATTCAGCCAGCTCAGCAACAAACTCTCATCTACGTTGAATTTTATTAATTGTTTTGAAGAAAAGTAGCTACACATTGAAAAAGCTGTAAGACCTGGACCTAAATTCTGACTTTCTAGGCCACTCAACTGCTTATACACATTAGTAGACAGATGCATAATTTTACCGCTGAAATTCAGATTTCTAAAACACATTTATTTTGATGAGGGATTTATCTGTGCACCCAAGCAATATTCCTGAAGCAAAAATCAACTGTATGCAAGAATACGTTTGCTTGGCATTTTTACCATGAATCCAAAAAAGTATTCGATACAGAGGAAGAGGCCGGCACAGTGCCCCCTTACCAATACGTGTATTTCCCCCAAAATAATATCCAAGAACATACTGTCAATAGTACGTCTACTGGACAGTCCATGAATCTGAACCAGCCTGAGCATTTTCCAACTTTAAATGTTAGTTTCCAATGAGAGATGCCACCTCCCTTCCCCAAGTCTCCATTAAAAGCCATGGGTAAGTCCACATCTCAAATCTCTGCGAGCTCAGTTAAGAAGAGAGAAAAAAAAATACACAAAAACAAAAGCAAAACAAGCGTGACCTCTTTCAGTCTATTGTGATTGTTCTCCTTGACTGACTAAATTTTCTGAAGTCTCGCCCTGCCTCCCTCCAGTCTCTGATTTGTCTCGCTGATTCATTCTTCACCTCCCCACTACGTGACCTCCGGTCCCAAACTCACACAGTTCTCAAGCCACTTGAAATGTGTGAAACGATTATGCAATTGATCATCTCGGTTTACTTAAAAGCCTTTCCATTTTTTCTTAATCATCTTTTAAAATCTCAGTGAAAACAGGATATAAACTGAAAAATATGTGTAGACAGGTGGCTATTGGATTGAATATTTATAAATGTATCAGTTAGAATGAGCAATTTCAGTGGCTATCCAACTCTTTATAATACATCAGTGCTGTGTTATACTGGCAACACTCAACTTGTCTTGAAACATTCTCTTCCTTTAGCTTTCAAGACACCACTTTTCCTTGATTTGCCTTCCAACTCTTTAAACACTTCTCAGCCAATTTTTTATTTTTGAGACCTGGGGCTACTCTTATTCTAGGCATTCCTTAACTGATGGTGTCAATCAAAATATTATTTTTTCTCCCTTTCTTTTTATTCTACTTAGATTCCTCTGAGTGAGCTCATCCTTTCTCCCACCCAGCATTGGTCTTTATCATGTTTCTTCCTGCAGTGAATGGTACTACTAACCACTTTCGTGCCTACATCAGAAATAAAGTTTCACTCTTGATTCTTCTTCTACTTTATTTTATCACATTCCACCCAGTACTCTTTCTCCCCCTTCTAAATGAATCTCAAAGCAATCCTTTCTCTTGCCTTCATCCTCAGGGCTACTCTCAATTTGCATTATTTCTTACCCAGGTCTATATAATTTATCAAGAGATTTATGAGGAAAAAAAATAAAACAGCCTCAGGAGTGTGATCACATGTATGAGAACCTGACTGGTATTCTCTCTGATGCCAGATTCAGTGAGACCTCTAACATTTCTTCTGGGCCACTATATATGCAAGCATGTATCATGTAGGCAGACAGCTTACGCCCAGGCTAATACCAAACTTGAGTGAATATGAATAAATAAACAATAACCACCAACCAATTTGTTAATTGTATCTTTTTAATAGCCCCATAGACATTGCAAGTGGATGGTGTCACATTTGAATGGGGAAATGGAAACTATCATATATTGATACCTACTAAATGCCTGATTATCCTAGGTACTTTATATATATTATTACACTACACTATGGAGTTTTGACGGCAAGGATTGTGTCCTGTTCGGTTCTAAAGCCCCAGCACTATTTTTCTGATATAGTATGTATTCAACAAAACTTACTTATCAATTAAATAAAGGTTTACTGCAACTCAATGAGGTGAATTCTGCTATTATGGTGATTTAACCATGGTGATGAGCAATTCAATATTTGGAACATTAATCTGGACTAAGTTTCATTCATTTATTCAATTTTTAAAGTTCTTGTGACCTCTGAGGATATATGACTTATATGAATAAGACAAATTAAAGTTTTTGTTCTCACAAAATTTTAAATCCCGTGAAGGAGACAGAGAAAACAAGTAAAAGAGCGTTGGGTGGATAATTGCAGCATCCGGTTTTAATCATTATTCTTGTAAGATGACCCCAAAATTCACATAATAGTCAGCAATCATCCATTCAACAAATGTTCATTAGTAGCTATAGGAATAACTAAGCTGTTTTTTCAGATAGTTGTAATCTCTATGAAGAAAATAAAACAGGATCACGTGACGGAGCGAAGGAAGAGAAGCAGGGACAGGGAAGGACAATCTGAGGTGATAACATCTGTATGGATAGTGACAAGGACTAATCCATGTGAGAATCTGGGGGACAGGGGTTCCTGGGAGACAAAAAACAAGTGCAAATGCCCAGGAAGCAGAAACCAAGCCAGTGTGGCAGCTCCGGTGGGCACAAGTAGATATAGAATCTGATTCCAAAGGCCCTGTTGTTTCAGGTCAACTCAGTAGCCACACAAAAATTTAGCCTGGATTTTTATCTTCTTAGAAAAGGGCCTTATATGTTTATGTGTGTTTTGCATATTGCAGTTGCAAATGTCAAAATAGTGAAGCCAAGTTACACAGCAGATAATCAAAAGGTAAATTATGTTCAATTTCAAACTAATAAAAATTTGGAAATTAAAATAATGTATGTGTATATAAGCATGTGTGTATGTGTGTGTATATAAGCGTGTGTGTGTATTTGTATGTATGTGTACATAAGCATGTGTGTATGTATTTGTATGTATGTGTATATAAGCATGTGTGTATGTATGTATTTGTATGTATGTGTATGTGTATCTTCATCATAGAAATATGTAAAAAGTTAATATTTGTGTCTTCAGGTAAAGTCTTAAAAATGTCTCAAAGCCTATATTTATATTGTGTTATAAGAATCATCTGAATTTGGAAATGTTATGTTATTTTATATCCTCCACTGGTTCTTTGATAAAATTGGGGGTTTGCCTAGCAAATTTTAAATGTAAGTCTAAAGAAATTTCTTCGTAGAAAATTTTCTTCTCAGAAAATCTATTCTATTTACTCCAAGCAGAAAGAAAAATGAAAAAGTAAAAGAAAATGGATGTTTATCCTTATGACATGAGATACTAACTTCCTAAAAGTTATGAAGCAACTTTCCTTCAAAGTATCCAGTATCTGAGACTCACTTCAAAAAGAGAAAATTCAAGTTGCTGTCTAAATAGCACCAGTTGTGGGTCTCCCTCTGACCGCAAACTGAAAACAACAATGTAACAGACTAGTTGTTCCACTTAGGAAACCCTGTTGCTACCGGAGTAGTACAAACACGAGGGGGAAAAGTTTTAAAAGTCCCACGATAATAGGGATTTTGAGGCTTTTCTTAATAGACAACAGACAACATCCTCCCCCTCCCCAAATAATGGCATAAAATTAGTAAGAGAGGCATCATTGTCTTCTTTTCCAGATTACATCTGGAGGACCTGTGGCTCACACCCACTAAGTCACAGGGAAAGTCTGAGGCTGAGCCAGCGCTCCCAGGTACTCTGTGTTTGCTAACTTTCTGTTTCCTCTATTCAACCACATCCTCATTTTTTTCCATCTGAGCAGTTACCACGTGTCATTCAGAATCCACTAATTAACTGACCTGTTATTTATGAGTAAATCCGATGGGTTTATGTACCTGCCTCACTAGCGGTGCTGGAACATGCAGAGTGAGAGCGACCCTCCCCACCCTCCGTGCCGGTGAAAGGGGAGCTCAGTAGCCTCCAGCCTCACCGCGGAAGAGAAGGGAGAAAAGAAGCCTTCATTCTGGCTCTGCATACACTGTGTATATTTAATTCAAGCGTTTTTATTCTCTCCCCACATTCAGGGGACCCATGGCCCCTTTCTTACATTGGCAACTGGGAATTCACGTCTTATTTTCACTAACATATAAAGAGATGGCTTTTTAAAAATTGTGAAACTTTTGAGCAGAGCCGTCCAATTATCTAATCTATCTACCCAATTTCAAAGGACTAGATTATAGAAGATCTTAAAACTGTTGATGACATGAGTTACAGCATATCTCCTGCCTGTTAGGGAGACTGAGATAAAAATGCTATATGTTCAGGGCATCAGTAAAACAGGCAAGTATTTAGCTGGAAATAAAAGCTAATTCCCTTTACCCTTGGTAGTAGAAAGAATGGGCGTTCCGTTCAGCTGATTTGGCTTTATGCACTCTTCTGTTCAAGTTGAAAAATATAAATGTACAATAATAAAGTAATGATAACAGTCATGTTCCATTTTCCTTTCCTATCTTAATAGCCCCAGGTAGGTAATTTTACTGTGTATATAAATCATTAGTCTTCAGCAGCCACTCAGTTCTCTAGTTATTCTCTGGCTCCGAAGCAGTTTTATTTTGCTAAGAGCCATTCCCGACCGTCTCTGGAGTGATGACAGGGGTGAGGGAGAATTTAAATTAGCTTCAAGGTACATTTACTTCTATTACACAGGAATAATACCCCCATGACATTCGGGCCATTCTCTAGTCAAATACTAATTTACAACTGTCCTATATCAGTATAAGCAGCATGTACTGCTGAATCTTTTTTTTTGACTAGGTCTGATTTCAGGGACAGAAATTGAGCATCTCTGATGACTCCAAGCTTCTTAGTAAAAAACAAAAACAACAAACAAAAATTTTCCCCATAATTAAAACAATAACCAAGAATAGGTTTCAGAAAGGAACCTGGATAAAAGTCCATGTTATAAAAAGATTTCCCCAAATGGAGCTAAATAAAATGCCAAATGAACTTTAATGATTTAGCTGACTTACTAAGCCACATCAGTCAGAAAAGTTGTAAAAAAGAAAATTAATTCTAATCAATAGATTTGGGCAAGTCATTCAAAGATTCAGGGCCTTGATTCATGTTAGGAATTCTTGGCTTACTGAGGTTTAATGTTAGTGTTTCCAAAACTTTTCATGTTTTTTACAAATGTTTATTATAAGTACTTAGGACATATTTAAGTCTAGAATAGATTTTTTTTGAAGAAATAATTGAATAAATAAATGGAGTACATGAAGGAACGATGTATTTGCCTATTTTTTGCTATATAAAGTAACTATTGTAATGTGAAGGTAAGTTGGGAGACGGGAAACTCTACGGTTTTCTATTTCCTCCAAGATCTAAAAACATGTGTAATACTACAGTGCAAGCAAGAGCTAATAAGTAATACAACTTCTGTGCCTGGCACCTAGTAAGCACTTGATAAATATTTATTGAATTGATGCTATAACACCTAGTGGGCAAAACCTGAGACTAAAGATGACTAAAAGCATAGTGAGATAAAGCAGAGGCGTAAGCATGCTCAACGTAGCTCAGAATTGTCTCCTTTGAACTAGTCCCCAGTTCATGTCCGTTAGAAAAAGAACAGGCCCTCCTGGGGTGGCCCTCAGTCCTGGGCGGCCTCAGACGGTCTCTCGGCGCCCCAGCCCCACCAGTAGAAAGTATTTGGGACGGTCCTCGGCGTGCCTGGTTTGGACACTGTGTTTGTCTGATTTTAGGGTCCACCCGTTACTCTTCCAGGTTTTATCTTGGACGGCCTTACAGTGACTGGGGTCACCTTTGAACCTCTCACATTTTGACTGGGCTCATGAAATCCTGCCTGTGTCTGCGGAGCTTGCTAACTAATGGCTGGAAAGAGGTGGGAAGATGAGGTGTCCCGAGCAGCGAAGGGACGTGGCACTCTGACAGAGCGTCCTGTTGCCCTGACCACTGAATGGGGACAAAAGGCTAGAATGTCCAGATGAAAACCACATCAGCACTAGCATGTGACTGGCTTCAAGGACCTTCCTAGGAATTCAGGGTAAGCCTGAGCCAAGCCTTTCATAGACTTTCTGAGCCCTGTATGAAGAAATGGTGGCCATGTGCTTGCGGGGTCCATTCAGGTCCCCCACCGCTGACGATCTTGTCTGGTCCAGCCGCCTTGCTCCCCTCTTCCTCAAGCGCTCCTGGCCTGCACCTGAGCATTGGTCACACCTGAGAACAGCTGATGCTTACCCGACATTTCCTTCTGCCGGCACGCCTCTCCCTCATTGGACTCCTGTAAGGAGGCATTCGGTGGTCGTAATTTGCATGCTTGAAATCTACTGTGTCTTCAAACGTTCCTTTCACAACATATTGGCTCCTTAGCTGATGCCTATGATTTGGATGAGGAGAAGGGGATCTGGTAATTAACAACATGTCTTTCCACTAGAAATTATAGGTAGTCTCACCAAATGTGTGTCTAATTTCCTCTTAAAAATGAGACTCCAGTTTGTGGGTATCAGTCGAATGACATGGTAGCTGCCAGAGCAGGATGGAACATAACTTCTTACACAGCAGTGGCTCCTCCCATCCCCAGCCAGCTTTTCCCCTGCTACCAAGATCTTCCTACTATACAAGTTTGCTTCTCCAAGTCAGTAGAAAAACGAGAAATAAGTAAGAAATAGTTTTTGTGGCTAATTTATATCTCTTACCCTTCACCAAGTGTATAGACCATATGTATATAATAGTTAATAAAATATCAAATTACATAATTTTAATTATTGATATTTCACTACATGCCAGGGCCCATGCTAAGTGTTTTGCCTTCTGTTTCCCATTTGGTACCCAAAATATACTATGAGGAAAATATTAAGTAGGTTTTGCCAAAGAAAAATGAAAGCTTATGAGAGAAATTGGTGTGTTTAAAATTATCCCAATTAATTAATGCAGGACCAAAGGTTCAGATCTATTTTCATTAGTTTTAAAGGCCATAATCTTAAAAAAATTAAAACATTACCTTTTGATTTTAATTCTTAAGTATATACATTTGCCTGGGAAGAAGGCAAAACTTGGTCTACAAAATAAAATTACTAGTTTGACCAAGGTCTTTTTCTTAAGACAAAAACAATTATTTTCTTTGTAAAATGTATTGATTATGTAGTACTCCTAGCCATTATTAGGGATAAAGTAAAAACTTTCCAGCTGTCCATTTTGTGATGTCTAGGAGGTGAAGAGAGAATGAAAAGTTTCACAAAGATGCTAGATATGCTCTGGTGTCATTTTGTTGTCACTCCCGCAAGCCAGACCCTCAGGAGGAGCTCAGCTTTGAACCTAGACTGTCACCACTTCAAGGAGAAAAGAGCCTTGCACTCAAGGCCAGTGACAGAACCTGCCCTTCCCCTACTTCCATCATGCTTCCTTGTTCTTAGTGCCCTCCGGATTCCTCACTGAACTTCTCGATTAACAAGGTAACAATGATCAAAGGAAGAGCTGTTCTTCTATCCAGGCCAACCAGGCAAATGAAACTCTGGGCCAGCCTGCTCCGGCTGATGCCATCACACCCGAGAAAGACTCTGGGTGGAGCTGTCAGCCCCTAGAGGAAGGACAGACTTTATTCATCATCTTGCTAACTTTGAATTTACAGAGGAGGAAACTGAGAACCCGAGAACCCGTGCTAATGGTCTGTGAAATCCGCTGCAGATTTATATCACAGCCCTAGGTTTTTGGACTCCCAGGCAAGTAAATATTTGTTCTTCCATACCGCCTCCCAAAAACAGACAGCCAAACATAGGCTACCTGGGAGGAGTTTTTCATGAACACAAACACACACACACACACACACACACACACACCCCTACTAAAACATAAGCTGCAGAAGGCAAGCATAGCACTTGTTTACTGTTATATTCCCTACGACAGTCTCGGGCTTCAAAATCTAGCTATTAGTTAAACTCCAGAAGAGGGACCTCAACCTGTAGGATGTGAGGTTTGGGGTCTGCGTGTTTGCAGACATGTCAACCTTCCTCTGCGATCTCACCTCCAGTGGAGGATGTACCATTCATGTACCCTTTGTGATCTGGGCTGGGATCAAAGACCTGCAGCTGCAACTTGAAGACCTGGGCAACCAGGGGCTCCCAGCCCTGACCTGCAGCCTCAGCGTTCTACCTGGTTTAATTGCCTTGAGCATCTGACCAGTTTCCTCTGAGCAGATTTCAGGGCTCGGAGTGCCTTGCAGGAGATCAGCTCTCTCTGTGACACCAGCCTGCGGAGAATGCCTCAGTCAAGTAAACCCTTACTTCTCCCCAACCCACACTTATTATCATTAACTACATGACAAACATCAGGCGGTATTAGGAAGACTGACAGGGTTATCTGATTCTGAAAACAAGCGGCCTCACACATAGCTTTTCAGATCCAGCCACGTTCATGCCTGGCATTTCAATTACATTGTGAGAGTGAAATTGCCACAATTACGGCTCTTGGTGTTTTAAAACCTTCCTAGGAGTAAAGTGCACACCTAAGTGTCTTTTTAAATTTGGGATTCCTATGAATCCAAATGTCTTTCTATTTCTGCCACTAACACTATTTAATTCAGCTTCCGACCATAACGTAGAACTGTTTAAAGGTGTAATGTAGTGAAGCCATGATTCTCAACCTTGGCTGCATATTAGAATCGTCTGGGAGGTTTTAAAATCCAGGTGTCCAAAACACATCCTTGCCTAACCAAAGCAGTATTTCTTGACTTGGGATTCAGTAATTAATATTTTTTAAACTTCTCAGGTGATTCCAATGTAAAGCCAGGGCTGAAAAGCTCTGTTCTTTGCATATATTGTGTGACCGGAAAAAGGAGAACATGATTTTTATTATATTAATTATACACACAGGCTGACATGTGTGCGTACTGCCAACAAAATAAGAGAATTTAAAATTTATTTAAATTGTCATTGAACATTACAAATGTTTCTATCACAGAGAAGCAAATCGCAATTTTTTTGCAAGCATTAGTCAATATACTAAGCTCACAATTTTCAGTGCTGAATTAGAGTTATTTGCATCGTCCTAATGGAAATCCAGTACCCAGACATTGGGAATCACTTCTATTTAAAGACTGCAACAAGGAAATTACCTCAAAATTTCACATAAATCAATTCTTGAATATTTTCTTCTGTTACATGATACCTGATAAGCTGATTTAGATAAAAATAGATGCTAACCAATGGATTTGCTTTCTGCTGTTTAAAAAGACATATGTCAGCAACCACAAAGGCAGTATCATCAAATTATGGGAATTAATCAATGATCTCAGGTCACTGTGATGGAGACTCAAGCTGGAGGTCATACTAATGGCCATATATCCTCTTTGGAGCTAATTTGGGTTCTCTCTGGTGGAGTTATTTCTTTGGGTTGCACCACAAGGACTTGATTATTCATCAATTATTGAATCAAATACTCACGAAATGTATACTTTGTGTTGGGTCTTTTGTATGTGACGTTTGGATTTTAAGTAAATAAACAAAAAAGGGCTTTTCTATTTTACAAAAAAAAAAGTTTAGAATCTACCAGAGGAACTTGTAGCTATTTTCATAAATGTAGTTCTGCTTTTCCTAAGATGCTAAGCATTAGTGTGTGGAAGGCACTAAGACGATTAGAAGTGACGTGCTCTCTCTTCTGTTGTCTTAGAGATACTCAGTCACTAGTGAAGATAAAAGATGAGTCATAAACTCTACCAGTGAGATAATTTTGCATCTGAATTATATCCGTGTATGTGAATAAGCCCCTAAAGAAAGCTGATAATTGCACAGCATATAATTAAGGTAGAAGGAATTATAAAACTTCATCATATTTTAAGGGTGTGAAAAGTGCAAGAAGCTTGTTGGCTATAATTTTTTTCCAAAAAAAGACAATCTAACATGGAGGAATGGCTTAGAATTGATTGAATTTAAAACAACTTGGTTTTTAACTCTCTTCAAAGGGCAATGCATTTAATTAAATCATCAACACCTTCTTGGCCTGCATGTCTACAAAAAGCAGGAAAGATTCTCACAAGTGAATAAAACTCTCTGAAGTGTAATACCAGTGTCACAAGCAGAGAGTTTAAAAATTAGGGTAATCAGGGTCAAGAAAGGTTTATTAAGTTAAATTACAATTTTTAGTTATGATATCTAACTTACTCTTACTTTGGATGTCTTTAATCATAGATATGTATAAAAATATTTTAACAATTACTTAAATAACACGTATATGAAATTTGATAGTGTGCATGTGTTGTCCAGATAAGGAAAACTTCGAAACAGAACATTTAGATAATTTGCTATGCATCACATAGCTAGAAAATAGTGGGTCCAAAAGGAAGGAGTTGATCAGAGCTCACCAATAACAATTATCTGGGACAGACAATAAATGACACAAGTCACGTTAAACAGCAGCGTTAGAAGGGCGATGTAGTTTTCTTTCTTTCTTTTAAATAAGTTTCTTTTAATGGTCCATTTTCTAAAGTGAGTGAAGATTCTCAAGGGATCTCATGACTCTTGTGATAACGATCAGCACTTTTAGACGGTTAATATGGATAAACTAGAAGCTGTAGGTTTCATGGCAACAGAGAGCACTATCCTATGACCACAGTGAAAGGTGGGCATTTACTACCTGAGGTTTAAAACACATGCAAGGATTCCTGTTAGAACAGTATGAAGACTGAACACTCTAGAGCCTAAGAGTGAGCCTTACAGACAAAAATAAAAAAATATTTGTCTTAATGAGGTTTTCCTCGCTTTCAGTCCATGCTACCAGCCTCTGTACTCAGCCTCCTGCACTTCGCTTCACACATGAAGGTGAGGGCCTCCAGGTCAATTTAATGGTGGTGGAAGAACTGCCACATCCATACGGGCAAAACCCAGGTTTAAACAAGAAAGCAGAGCATGCGGTAACCACGTTTAACCTTTTTCATGCACCAAATGAAAGGCAGGAAGGGACTGAGAGAAATAACAAGTTCAATGCCACTGGTGTGTGTGTCTGTGTTTGTAACTCACAGTTAGTGACCAGCTCTGGACCAACTGTACGGACATAAGGGGTGGGGCACAGGGAGGAAATCAGAAAACACTACTTGATTTTGTTTCTGTTTTTGTTTTTCCCTGAAGGGTTACTTCTGCTCCCGACATTTTGTGTGTCCTCAAAACCTTAGGTACGGCTCAGTTAAAATAGTAGTTCCTTTTATCAGTCAGAGAGGGAGACTGGGAATGCTGGGGATAGGAAGAATGTGTGCGGTCTCGTAGAGCGGTGCTTCCCAAGGGTGAAGATGCCTGCACGTGCCCTGGCAGCTTGTAAAACTGCAGGCTCTGGGCTGGTAGCTCTGAGCTGGGGCCTCAGATGATGCCTTTCTAACAAGCTCCTGGCGATACCAATTCTGCTAGTGTTTGGACACTTTGATTAGTCCAATCTTAGAGCATGAAGATGACCTGAAACCCAAGGCAGGCGACCAAAATATGTGCTGAGAAGAAACACTGCAATTACAGTTTGAGAAAGAAGGGAGTTGGTTATAGGATTGGCATCCCCCAAAAAGAGGATTGTACCATTCGTTTAGTATCAGGTGTTTTATTTCCCCCTAGATTTTAAAAGTAACATTATTTTAAAAATGATAACTCTTCCTGTAGATTGATTTCTACAGGTTTAAACAGCACGAATACCAATTGGGCATAAATGCATTTTCTCTCTTTCTTATTCAATTCAACCAATTATCAGCATGTGAATTATCTGTTTTCTCATAATTATGGGTTTTCCAAAACCAATTGCTTATCCCATACAGGCTTTCCAAAAACAGTGCATTCTTGAGCCTCAACCCTGCTATTCTGCCAGTGTGTGCACACAGCAAATAAGGACACACCTACAGCATGAGCCCAATAAATACATAATTAGGAAGGAAAGTTTTCTGAGGGAGAGAGAAATAACTGTATTTGAAAGACAAAATTCTAAATACACACCTATGACAGTATTTTACGAAAGCTCCATTGTTAAGTCCGTAGTGGAAACTTAGGAGCTGTCAAAACAGTTTTGGTAGGTGAATAACTGAACTGAGACTCCAGGCATGTCTGTTTTGGGGGTCCCTCTGACGGCCACTGCACAGCCGCCCTGGGCAAGCTGTGGGACATCTCTGGATCCTACTTTATCTGTAAAATGAAGGATCTGAGATACATGATCTCTAAGTTGCCCTCTAGTTCTAAACTTTACAGATAAAAACTAAGTGAATATCCTTTAAAAGGCTTCTCTTTGGAGGTGGCCTGTCTTTCTCTAAGGAAATAAGATCTGTTACTCTCTGTCCCGTAGGGCAGTCTGGGCCCACTCTCTCATCAGTAGCAGAATGTTTATTTTAAAAAAATGCTTACAATAAGTTTGAAGCCTGATTTAGTTTGTATTTTCATGATAAAAAATGTTCCTCATCAGTCCTTTTAAATTGAAAGTAAATTGATATGAGAAAAGTGATTACTGCCGGGCAGAGAGAAGGGTGGCCCAGCTTCCGGGCGTCACTGTCACCAGTGTTCCTTTCCAGGGCCCAAGCAAACGAGAGATGCCTGGTGGGCACAACAACCAGAAATGAGATATTAGGCTCCATTAAGTGAATCCCTTGCTGCCTCATTTACCCGAATAATAAAATGGAAAATTAGTTCAAACTCCTTTAAGAAAAATGCTGCTACCACAAGAACCTCTACATCCTCCCTAAACCTTACCAAGTTATCTGCCAGGAGAACCTTCTATTCTTATATAAAATTAAGACGCACTGAGCATACGTGAGGCGCAGTTCCCTAATGCTGAACTTACATAGAAACAGAAATCGCATGCCCTGTCCTGCAGGAATTCATTTACAGCTGTGCCAGAGACAAACACATACAGGGAAAAGGGCATTTACTGAGTGTCTGCAACATGCCAGCCTCTGCTGGATCAGGTGTATAGAGCAGATTATTTTAGCTTCACTACCTCCATGGGGTAGATACGTGTACCCTTTTGCCCGTTGTGGAACGTGAGCCCCGGAGGATGCAGGGGCAATAGTCAGTACAGCTGGCGATTTGCACTCAGGTTTTTGTGACCTTCAGAGCTTTCCCTCCCCTAGTACAGCACCACTCAGCCAAATAGATTGATTGTAATACTCCAAGATCCAGAGTGCGATGAAGCCAAGAAAGAGATGAAACTCAATCTGCCCTGAGAAAGCAGAGAAGACTTGACGTTGTAGAAATCTGTGAGCTGTGCCTCAAGGAATGCAGATTTTGCCTGGAGGAAAAAGGCATTACAGGCAACATGAACAGCATAATTTATTCAGCTTCCAGATGACGACAAAGGCTTGTACTCTTTAACAGGGACATCTGACAAAAATGCGTTGAACTTTACGAAAATGTTTCTTCCCTTTTGACGATAATGTTATTGTCTTAGCTTGGGCTGCTCTAACAAAATATTATAAACTCAGTGGCTTATAAACATCAGAAATTGATTTCTCTCAGTTCTGGAGGCTGGAATTCCAAGATCACAGTGCTAGCACGGTAGAGTTCTGGTGAGAGCCCTCTTGCAGGTTGCAGACTACCATGTTCTTGTACCTCACACAGCGGACAGCAGAGTAAAGGATACAAGCTCTTGTGACTTACAAGAACACTAATCCCATTCATGAGGGTTCAGGTCTCATGGTCCTGTCTAATCCTAATTACCTCCTAATACCATTGCATGCTGGGTTAGAGGTTCAACATATGAACTTGGAGGGAAGACATAAATATTCAGTCCATCACATCCTTTAAAGAGTAAGTGGAAAATACAGATTTAGAAGGCAACAGTATTTAGAAAGATAGACCACGGTACCAACTTCATAAATTACATCTATTGATTCAATAATTACTTAATTTGTTCAAATAATGAGTTTAATGAAATTTTGCATTTGTATAAGGGTCTATCATTTCACAATACTTCTTGATTTTTGTCAGAACCAGCTAGAAGATCATCTTAGGTATCATAACTCCTCCAACTTCAAGGTTTTTACCAACTTAGTAACAAGTAATTGGAGAATAACATATAATAAAACAAAAAGCAGAATATTGAAATTAGAAGTTGGTAAGAGTCCAGTTTTGGTTAACTTTCTATTATCCTAGTAAAACTATCCAAGGTTTTCTGTGCAGCACTTTTGAAATCACAAAATAAATCTTTGCCTGAAAAAGATGGAATTTTCTCAAGAGATGAAGGAGAGGATGGGGTGGGTTGGTGACAATGGATTTTGAAATACAAATATTCTCTTTCCCTTTGTATCAGTCTAGCTCTGTAAATAATAACTTGCTATCATGTATATGCTTGAGAATCTCAACTTCATAACATTTTTTGCTGAACTTGGGAAGAAAGTTTTCATTCACCTTGTAATCATCTCATCTTATAAACCTCATAGTTGCTCATATAACACATTTCCATTTAATAGCACAGGGCTTGTTTTATAATATAATAAAGTTATATATTAAAAATAAAGCATATATTGTTCATCTGAATTTTATGACATATGTGTGGTTAAAATCTTTTCTTTTATTAGGAAATATTATGTGCTTATCATTCTTCATCGTATTTCCATCATTTTCACCAGGCTTAAACTGCCCCATTTTCATGGAGTTGCTAACTCAATGCCAAAACAGGGAAAATATAGGAAATAACACAGAAAATATATCACATAAAAAGTCAATCATACACCACATGAATTCTCTATGAAGCTGAATGAGCTTTGAAAGAGTCACTCTATTGTGGGGTTGGGGAGCAGTGGGACAAGGAGAATATAAAGAGAATGGACTTTAGAGCCAAACTTGCCAGATTCAAATACCATTTACCATCTATAAAGCCAAGTTGGAGTTTTAAACCTTCTGGGGAGAAAATGATAAGGTTAAATTTTAGCTTTAGTGAAGTCTCTTCTGAGTCTACATCCTTTTCTAGCACAAGTTTTATCATACTACTGTGCTTCCTTAGAACTGAATTTATATTTCTATTTTAATACTCTCCCATTTATCTTTTATATTTGTTGTGTGTCAAACTGATAAACCAGACTATGAGATCTTTAAGGGCAAGGAGCATTTATCTTTTTATCATAAGTACAGAATAGTAAAAAAATCAAAAGAGTTCATTGAGTCAATAAAAATTGGTGATTTTAAATCACCATCATCACCATCATTTCAGCAGAGGTCCTTGCATTTAAAAGAAAGTGACTTTCAAAATTATCAAATAAACACCAGGAAATTCACCTATATACAGGATCTCAATATCACTAATTTTCTATGAACCTTCAATTCACAGAAAACATAACTATAAATAACCTTCTTATATGAAACAAGATGATTTTTCTCTTCTTTCTGAAACAACTTGGACTTTATCAGCAGAGTTGTGCCAATTTTTACATAGCAGACTTTAAAATTTAGATGATTATGCACACTTCAGGAAATTCAGAGCTTCACTTTAAGTACACAAATGCATGACTTCCTTGACTTTAATTTATGTGTGCATTATTATTTTATCTGAAAGCACCTTTCTTGAGCCCCAGCAATATGGTCAGCACTGCTTGAGGCACTGGGGAGGACTGAAAAAGGGGATAGGATGCAATTCTTGCCTATTTTGAAGCTCTTAGCCTGGCAAGAGAAACAAAGATGTAAATAAACAGTTGCAACACAACCCAGTAAATGTTATAATAGATCTAGGTACATTACGTTCTGAAGGCAGGAATGCTGGAATAACTGTAAAATTTCTCCTTTTTTAGAACTGAAAAATAATTGTGAATTATGCTAATAATGAAATCTAGGTCCCTGTTATTATAGCTGCTTTCCCATTGAAATGCCTTTACTTTAATGGCTTCATGAAATACAGACTGTGACTATTGCAGATAAGCTCTGAAAAGCAAACACCGATTTTGAAAAGGAGATGCATCGCAGGGACCCCAGCTATGCCATGCATGCAAACTGATTTTAGCAAATGTTGAAACTTTATCTGACACCACAATGATCTAAACAGAATTCTAATAAAATTACCTGTAATTAAAGAGCAAAATTTCTCATGGAAAGCTTTCATTTTGGACATCTGGAAGCAATGGAGTTTTCATTTCTGCTTGTCAAGAGTTATGATCTTTGGATAAATAATGTGTGGCATTTAAAGAAGATCCTCTTTCTAAAGCAGCCAATGGAGATTTGGGGGACAAAAAACAATTAGGCTGGCACAGACTAAGTCATGCTAGACAGCTTC
This sequence comes from Camelus dromedarius, assembly GCF_036321535.1. NCBI lineage: Eukaryota > Metazoa > Chordata > Mammalia > Artiodactyla > Camelidae > Camelus > Camelus dromedarius. The sequence goes on from NC_087444.1 coordinate 12,256,197, forward strand.
TAGTTCACCACAGACAGACCCTAAATCTCTGCCTAGGATAGCACATTTTTTAAAAACTGGAAAATATTTTTTTTTACTAGAAACCAATAGTCTCCACCACTTTCTCAACAGTGTGATCTATATGTTGAGATGGAAAATTAAAACTTCCCTAAGGAAGTCATCTCTGAGCCTCAGTTTCCTCATGCGTCAAATGGGACAATAAGATTAAATGCAACCTCCTCTGGGAAGTCATTTCTGAGGCACTTCTTCTGTTTCCTGCCCATTCATGCCACACTTAGATGCTTTCGGAGTATTTTGTTTATAGCTTGATTTCCCTTGCTCTGTCCAGTAGAACAATGGAGAATTTATATCGGCACCCTAGGGCAATTCTCAACCTCCTTCCTCAGTCCCCCTCATCCAACTTAAAGATGTGTATGGGGATTATTTCCTGAAATATTAACCACTATGCTTCTTATAATTTCGTGTTCTCTCCATGTTCTCCCATCCCCTTGTTTAATGAGGCGCATTTATTGCTTCAGGAAACTGAAGAAATGAATTATCAGTTTCATAAACTTAGGTATTTAATTTTTCTCAATTTAGGTCCAGGAGGTATCGAGACATAGATGTAAGATATTGATACAGTAAATAGATGTCTTCTGTTCTGGGAGCAGAGGGCATAAGGGATGAAAATAGCTCTGAATGAGACATACCTCTAGGATGTATCTGAGTGCAGGGTTGACCTGTGCACCTGTTCTCCCAGGCAAACTCTGGGAAAGCAGTAGGAACTTTCATGAGAGCGGAAGAAATGGTTGAGTGGGTATGAAAGCAGTGCTTTTGAGGTGTGGGTCTGCCTAGACCTCAGGAGAGAAGAAATTTGGACTGCATCACATAGTGACACAGCAGTAACTAACTTTCTTCTCTTAGTCTCATCCACCTCTCAGGCACAACTCAACGTCTCCCTCTTTCAGGGAAGGTGCCAGCTCACCAGGCTGGAAGTAGACTGTTGCTCTTTGAAATACTCACAGCCCTTTACCACACTTCACTCTGAACATTTGTTACCTTTCCTTTCTAAGTAGACTGTAAACTCCTTAAGGGCTGACTTAGTTTTTATTTTTGTATATTCAGAGCCCAACACAGTGCAGGCACACAGTGAGTACTCAATCAGTATTTGCTGAAACAGTGATTGAATTAATCTATGTATATATTTAATCATAACTTAGAAAATAACCCTGATGGGAAATATGAAAATGAAGTAAAGTTCCTAAAACCAAGTGAAAAGGAAAAGCATTTTTTGAATGGTGATAATGTAAAAATCAAAGAAGTAGAACTCAACTTCATAGCCAAATTCCTGTGGTCTGTGAATATAACCAGGACAGAAGTCATCTTTCCTTGCTCTTATACTTAAAGGACACCAAAAAATCAATATTATTAGCCTAAGTAAAATTTCACCATGACATTGCCTCCCCAATGGCCATGAGAGAATACTAATGGCCTTGCTGGATAACCTGAAACGTCAATATAAATTCATTCTGCTTTTTCTGCTTGCCAGCTTCCATCTGCAACCGATTCATAACTTTTTTTCTCAAACTTGTGCCCAAACAGTTCACTTTCCCGGTAAGCGCTCAGCTACCCCTTCCCAGGCGTTGACATCTCTGTGATCTCCCTGACAGCCCTCAGGGAATGCCCGGCTCCTCACCAACTTCTTTCTACACAAATGGGAAGGAAAACTCCTTTCTTCCCAAGGAAGCTAAACATCTCTTTTTCTCTCTTTGAAGCATAAAAGAAAAGGCTTATTCCCATCAGACTAAGTAAATAAGCAATAAAGCTTGAATCAAAGGTGCAAGAAGAGGAGTTTTCAATCCTGCCTGCAGAATGTTTATATATGTTGGCTAATTCCTTAGAGAAATGATCTATTGAGTAAAATAGTTACCGTCTGCAAAAGTAGTGGTTAAAAATAAACTCATGATATCCCTTGTGCAGATGAGGGAAAGAGACTCAAGAATCACTGTGAGAAAATACCCAAAGGTTTTTACACATTATAGATACTTTACTGGGAAAAAATCGAATCAGGGTAAGGCCATATAGGGGTATTTTTAAGTACAGCTTTAAAAGAATCACCTGTTAATTCTGTGTAAGTATAATTTCTGGAAATGCTCTTCTTATTAAAAGACAGATCAAAATACTACAATCCTCAAATCAATGACTCTCTGTTGAGGCCAGATTCAGAAGAAGATTCTAGGCAAATGTTCCTCTAATTGAGAAGCCTGATAGATATCTTCAGTCAGAAGCCAAATTTGATGATGTACACATTAAAGACCATGCAAAACAATTGCAAAATTATTCCTCTGGTCTTTCTGAAGAGGGAGACCGTGAAGAGTGAGAAGTAGTAGGTTATTTTATAGACTGGTGCAAAATTTAATTGATGCTCAAAAATATATAGAAAATATTTAATGAGTGAAAACAAACCACAGACTGCAAAATTAATTAATTAGAAAAAAAAATAAAAGGAAGGTAAAGAACTGCTGAGGCAAAATCCAAAGAAGTCTCACTAGCTCTAATTGTGTAGTAGACATTTTTCTTCTCTGTGATTGCATTTTTTTCAAAGTTTTAGTTGCTCTCAGCAAATCCTAAGCCATTAAAATGTCGCTCTTAGGAGGAAAAGGGACTAACCAAAGCGGAATAATGAGTGAAACTTTTTATCTTACATTTTCTCTAACTTGAGTGTCTAATAATATTGTACATTTGATGTACAACCAAATCGTCAACGTCTACTTTTTCTTTAAATTTAACTAAATGTAAAGTAGAACTTAACTGCTTTTAATTATGAAGGATACCTCTTTTTGATCTTTGTGCCTCTCTTTCACTTTGCCAAGTTTATTCTATGCTTTTCATATCTCCATTACTGTCAGGAAGGGAGAATTTCAATAAATCTTATGGAAAAAAGGTTAAAATGTGATTTGGGATTCTATTTGTAATTTTCTTATCCATACCATATTTATGTGTTACAATAGAATATGAATCATAGTGAGTGGTAAATATATTAGCATAAGCAACAGGTTTTCTTGTTTGAGAACACAGGTTTTGTAAGTAGACTGACCAAATTAAAAATCCCAGGCCTGAAATGGAATAGCCCAGTGAATTTGAGTGAATTATTTAATCTCTCTGTGGTTCTGCTTTCTAATCCAGAAGATGGGCTTGAGAATATTGCCTGTCTCCTAAAGGTGTTGGGAGGGATAAATAAGTTAAAACAAGTACTGTGCTCAGAAAAACGTCTGGCATATAATAAATGAAGTATAAGTATCTCGTGTTATCTTTATCAGTTGCCAATATAAAGCAATGTCAGGCTCCTCTCCTGAGTCATCACCTTGGGAAGGCTGGTCACCAACCAAGAGTGCCAGTTTGGGGCTACATAGAAATGATAAACCAACTTTACCATGTTTGTTACATCAGTTAGGATTACTTACCTAATTTAATTGTTATGCATGGTTTTATACCTTTTTCCACATGCTTCTGCATCCATAGACAATACTAATTCACTCCTTGGTTGAAAGTTATAAAAAGGATATTACATTTAAAAAATAGATCCATTCACATTTAAACATAGAGATCTAGTTAATTCATGTGTAACTATTGTAAATAACTACCTTTTATGAATAAATGTTTATCTGTTCTGCTACTGATGAACTTTTAGATTGTTTCTAGGTTTTGTTAAAAAAAAAAGTGCTCCAGCAAACATCCTTATACATTTTCTGCAGATGTGATAAAGTTTTCCTATGATGGATGCTTAGAAGTGGATTTGCTACATCATTTGGGATCTACATCTTCAACTTTAATAGATAGTTCCAAATTGTGCTTCAAAGTGCACTTATCAACATACTGAGTTATTAAATTTAAGTTAATCTTCCAGTGCTATTTATTACATTTTCTTAATTTTAGTAAAATTGAGTATATTTTTATATGTCTGCTGGCCCTTTAGGTTTCTTCTGTTTATTATCTGGTCAAATCCTTGTCCATCATTTTATTATAATGACTAGTCTTCTATTATTATTTTTCAGAAGCCCGTTAAATAGTCTCAATATTAAGCCCTTGTGTATTTTAGATGTTGTAAACATATTCTCAGCTATGATTTATCTTTTTTACTTAATTTGTGCTTATTTAATTCATTACAGCACTATTAGATTATTGCAAGCTAATTTATCATTTTTTTCTTTATTGTTTCTGCCTTTTGTGCCTTTTTAAAGAAAAATTTTCATACCCAATATCAGTAGGGGAAAAATTGTCCTGGGCTTTCTTCTAAATGTTTTACAAACCAGAAATAAATATGCTAATTTCTTTATACGTAAAAATGGAGAATGTTCTACCATTTCATGAAAGTGTTCTGAAGGCATTAAGAATTACTGCTCCAGCCAGCCTTTAGAGTGGTTCCCCTCCCAGCATGCTGGTTACCAGTGTGTCGGTTTGGGAGAGGGTTCTGTGGGGGATCCATGGGGGTTCTACAGCCTGTAGCCACCCCAAGTGGCCCCTCCCCCAATAAACTATCTATAGAACACCCCCAAAAATAAAAAAAGAATTACTATCCAGGGCTTAAATCAAAGCCTGGCTCCTATATGGTAGATTTTCAACAGATGTTAGTTACCATGTCATTCTGTTGTTTGTAGATCCCGATTAAAAGTTAATTACAAGATTCAGAGAACTTAAAGGGAAAAAGAATCTGAGAGTAACTCTGTGGGAAATAAATTAGAAAAAAATTAATATGACTCCAAGTTTGATTTTTTTCCCTTCTGCCTCCACCAAATATCTGAGTCTCCAGATAGTTGACATGATTCAGCCTCCTTGGGTCAAAGGGGAAAACAAAAATATTCCATTACAAGATGCTCACTAAACAAGGTAAAACTGGAATGCTTTCTGACTGAAGATATTCAAAAATAAATTTATCATTGGAATCTAGGAAACTTGCTGCAAAAGGTATCTAATTTAAGAGAGTTTTATCTGCATTATAAGCTCAAACAGCGAGTGAAAGGGAAGTAAGCATCTGGGAAATCTGGTGATTAAAGACTTGAATCAAACAGTATTTAAAGGACGAGTCTTAATATCTGGAAACAGGTACTAGATGTAAACTTCCAGCTAACAAATATGAAGCTATATAATTTCACCTTTCATTTTGAAATAACAGTGGAAGTTTATACCAGCATATATATAAGGAGAGAGTAAATATTTCTGTCACAAAGTAGTCTGAGTTTTATCTGTCCTAGTGAAACTCATCATTGATATTCACTCTACACCACAATCATTTGAGCAGGCAGTCACATGACTGCAACTTGTGTTTCAAATATATTAGTTATAAATCTCCCAGTGAAGCTTTTAAAAAGAAATAGGCAACATCCCTTGTCAGGTTGAAATAAATCTATTTTTGAAATGTTTATTCTCTTCTTGAAGGATGGCTTTTTTCTGCCATTTCCTCATTTTTAAAAAAAAGTTGAGTTAGCTAAGATTCAATTTCTGGTGATTCTGATATCACAGAAAGCATTTATTGTACATAATTCATCAAATATGAGGATAAAATATACAATTGAAGATGTTGAAAAGCAAAAACAAAGTTTAAAAACAGCGTAGAGAAATTAGGTGCGGGGACAAACCTCATTTCTAAAGTAAATCCCTTTATATATTTTTTAATTCATACATGAAGTGATGAGATGTGACATTTACCACTACCTTCCCAGTTTGTCTGTCTAAATTAAGCGGACATAGCCCTACCCAGTCGGAGTCAATCCTGACTTACACTGAGAAAATATTCAGAACATCAGCCACTAACGTAGGTAGGAATTATAACTAATTACACTGCTTTTCAGTCTAGTTTCCAGGGAGTCTGGCTCATCACCCGCCGTGATCTGCTCATTTATGAAAATGGACTCTCCTCCTTTCTTTCCACATGCTTTCGCCTATATCTATAGTTTATAGTTTCCATAATATCCGTTTCTTTGCCAATTCATGATTTAATTGCAGTTCCTTTACTCAGTCTGCAAATATGAGGACCAAATTCTTACCTAGATTTGGCTAGCTTTCTTCTTTTCACTGTGCCTCTGAATAGTATCTGAGCTCCAACACAGCTAGACCTGAGCTCATAACTTGGCTTAAGAACAGCTCACCAGCCTTCGGGACACCAACCTTCTCTCTAGCTTCCTCCTCCACTGTGTCTCGTGCAAAGTGCCTGCATATCAGACCACTTTGGCTAATGCTCAGACAACCTTGAGGCCTTAATATGGTCTTGAGCATTGTAGGTTCATGCCTGGGAGAGTCTGTCCTCAGGTACAATCCTCGTATCCCAAGGCTTGCATGATTTTTTCCTATGCCAAGTTTTTTTCTCACTGTATTTGTTTTAATTATGTTCAGTTATTTTATTTATTTTGTTTTCTCTTCTACCTATGGGTTTCACTTGAGACAGATGCCTGACTATATTTGGAACATGTTTATGATGTATCAACTCAAAAATATGTTTTCGATGCATTTTCTCCAAAATTAATTTGTATAAATCAGTCTCCCCAAATCATTTCACTTCGGTTGTTTTTAAGTCCTTTTTAGAATGTAGTAGAATCTAAATATTAATTCAAAGGAAGTTATTTTTAAGATATACAGATGGATTCTTCTTTTAATAATGGTGGGTTAGGTAATGGAAATGTCAAGGTTGTACTCAGATGAGATGGGTCCAGACGGGGAATTGAGAGCAGTCAGGCTGGGGAGGTGTAGCAGAAATAGAAACTGGTGACACACTGGATGGAGAATTAAGGAAATATGTTAAATAATAAATTAAAGATAATGAAAACCAGGTTTCTCACTTTGGAGAAAGGAGTTACAAATATGGAAGGAGAGAAAGCTGGAATTAACAGGTGGTGTTAGATTGGAGTGGAGGTTGTGATGTGAACTAATGGTTTTTGATACATAGGTAACTTTGAAAATGAATATAGATTTAAATTCATGTTTAAGTTGTGAATTTGTATATTTGTGTGTGTATATATATATATGTATGTATGTATATATACACATTCTATAGTCTGTCTGCTGAGAATAGCAGTAACATAAAAATAATGATGTTTTCTAAATATTATTTATTATTTTCCACTAAAAGGAATCAGGGCTTTTTGGAGAAATGGTTGGTTCAAGGGCTGAGGCAAGAGTACTACAAGATGTCCTAGAATGTCTTATTGGTGCCAGAAGGCAAGGAAGTGCTCAAAGAATGTGGTGGGAATGTGGAAAGGACACAGAAACCAACTGAGAAGACTCAGAAGCTAGAGGCTGGAACGATCCGTAGGCTCTCCCCTCACACATCTGGCTCCTGTGCCAGATGATTTGAAGACTGAGCTCAGCTGGGACTGGTGAACAGAAACCTATCTGTGGTTTCTCCATGTAGCATGGGATCTCACAGCACTTCAGCCAGATTCTGAGAGGAAGTGTCCAGACAGTGAGCCTTCAAAGAGAACCAAGCAAACTTTACAGCTTTTTATAATCTAGCTTCAGACATCACACGGCATTACTTGCATCTTAATAGAAAATATTAGTTATAGACCCTGTGTTGTGCAATACATCCTTGTAACCTTTCTTACATCCAATAGTTTGTGCATCCTTCTCCCTCACCCTTATGTTGCCCCTCTCCCAGTCCACTAGTACAAACTAACCACTAGTTTGTACTCTATATCTGTGCCTGGTTTTTTTGTTGTTATATTCACTAATTTATTGTATTTTTAGATTCCACATACAAGTGATGTCTTACGGTATCTGTCTTTCTCTGTCTAACTTATTTTTATTTCACTTAGCATAATGTCCTCCAAGTCCATCCATGTTGCCTCCAGTGGCAAAATTTCATTCTTTTTTATGGCTGAGTAGTATTTCATTTTATATATAATATATAAAATCTCATGTCCTCTTTATCCATTCGTCTGTTGATCAACATTTAGGTTGCTTCTGTATCTTGGCAATTATACATAATTGCTGCTATGAACTGTGTATGCAGTATGTATACACATACTGCTGTGTAAGTATCTTTTCAAAATAGTGTTTTTGATTGTTTTGGATATGTACCCAGGAGTTGAATTGCTGGTTCATATGGTAGTTCTATTCTTAGTTTTTTGAGAAACCTCCGCACTGTTTTCCACAGTGGCTGTACCAATTTACATTCCCACCAATAGTGTATGAGGGTCCCCTTTTCGTCACATCCTTGTCAACTTTTGTTATTTGTGTTCATTTGATGATAGCCATTCTAACAGGTGTGAGGTGATATCTCATCATGGTTTTGATTTGCATTTTCCTGTTGATTAGTGATGTTGAACATCTTTTCATATGCCTATGGCCATGTGTATTCCCTCTTTGCAAAAATGTCTGTTCTGTTCTGCCCATTTTTAACTGAGTTGTTTGGTTTTTGGATGTTGAGTTGTATGAGCTGTTTATATACATTGGGTATTAACAATATTAACCATGATTAACCATGATCATCTCATTTGCAAGTATTTTCTCCCTCTTGGTAGTCTGTCTTTTCATTTTGTTGATTGTTTCCTTTGCTGTGCAAAAGCTTTCCTTTGCTTTAGGAGACAAATCCAAAAAGTTATTTCTGTGATTTATGTCCAACAGTGTTCTGCTTATGTTTCCCTCTAGGAGTTTTATAGTATTCAGTATTATAGTCAGTTCTTTAATCCATTTTGAGTTTATTTTTGTATATGATTTTACAGAATGTTCCAATTTCATTCTTTTACCTGTAGCTTTCCACTTTTTCTAGCACCACTGACTGAAGAAACTGTCTTTTCTCCCTTGTATGTATATTTTTGCCTCCTTTGTGGTAGATTTATTGACAGTAAGAGTGTGGGTTTATATCAGGGTTCTCTATCCTATTTCATTGATTTATGTGTTTGTTTTTGTACCAGTACCATACTGTTGATTATTGTAGCTTTATACTATAGTCTGAAGTCAGGGAGCATGATTCCTCCAGCTCTGGTCTTCTTTCTCAAGATTGTTTTGGTTATTTCAGATATTTTGTGTTTCCATACAAAATTTAAAATTATTTGTTCTCGTTCTGTGAAAAATGCCATTGGTATTTTGAAAAGGATTGCACTGAGTCTGCAGATTGCCTTGAGCACTGTGGTCATTTTAACAATATTGATTCTTCCAATCCAAAGACACTGTATATCTTTCCATCTGTTTGTATGGTATTATTTCCTTCATCTGTGTCTTATACTTTTCCAAGCACAAATCTTTTGCCTCAGATGGGTTTATTGCTAGGTATTTTATTCTTTTCGATGGGATGGTAAATGGGATTGTTTCCTTAATTTCTCTTTCTGATAGTTCATTGTTAGTGTATAGAAGCCCAACAGATTTCTATGGATTAATTAATCCAGCAACTTTATCAAATTCCCTGATGAGCTCTAGTAGTTTTCTGGTGGCATCTTTAGGATTTTCTATGTATTATAGATCACACTTGGTGCCATATGGAGGAGTAAGAGTGAAAACAGGGGGACTATGGAAGTCTGATATTATAAGCCAGAGGGCAGAGCTTAGTGACATAGACGATGGGGATAATGAAAATTGAAAATAGTGGTTAACAAGAAGCCAAAGAGATCGTAGAGATATGAAAACTCGCTGAAAGATTGGAAGTGACATTGGAAAGAAAGAAGGAAATCAGTGACTCCATAGTTTGGCAGTAAGAATGACTGAGTGAATTGTGCTATTATGAATTATGATGGGGAAAACTAGGGTCGAGAAGACTTTGAGTGGGGGAGGAAGTACACGTTCTCTTTTAGACATGCTGCCCTGGAGACAACCCATTAAATATCCAACATATATCGTAGGCATCAAGATGTATCGGGAAGAATGTCAGAAGAAGAATCAAAACATGGTATTCCTCAGCATCTATTACATCTGACTCCAAAATGCATGAGAACCATGTAATGATTCACATGAAACGATCTTCTAACTCAAGAAAAAATAACTTGGAAGCATGTTTCTAGTTAAATGTTAATAACGCTATCTACTACAGGTTCACAAGGTTAATTTTTCCTACTAAATTGTGCTCTAACAAATAAGAAATTACAAGAAGAGAAAAAAAATATAGGCAAAAAAGGGCCTGTATTATTTAACACCAGACCCGGTCCCTTACAACATTTCAATTATTAACATGATTATCAAAGTCAATGTCCAGAGACTACATTCTACTTGCAACTTCGTTTTATCATGCAGCTCAACTCCAGAGAAATGCTTCTAGCACAAAATGAACTGCCTAGATTATCTTCCTCCTAGAGTCCAAAACATCCCTTCCTACCATCTCCAGGGTATTTAAGAAGAGAGAGTTTGAGGTTGAGAGATCAGTGAGCTTGCCAGAGGATATCTCACAGTCAGTAAAATGGCGTTTGAGAACCTCCTCTTTCCTTCCTGAGGCTTCTAGACCACAAGAGTTTTCCTCTCTCTCTGAGAACAAATAAAAGAATGAAGACGTTACGTGGTATGTTCCAGTTCAGAAAACAACGTCTGCAAAAAGGTTTTAGAGAACATCCTTCTCTGTTATAAAAGCATTGAAAGAAACATCAATAAAACTTTTGATTTAAAAAGATTATGAAGAAGTGATGAACAAAGTCAGATTTGATCATTTCAGAAGATCCGATCTTCAGTAGTTTTAATTATGTAGATGCATACTTTGGTTTTATTATGCGCAACTGCTACAAGAATGCTCTTGCATTGGAAAGTCAGCTTAATGTAATGGTTAGCAGCATAGCCATCTCTAGAATCAGACACCTTGGTTTGAATCCTGACTGTTCTTCCTAGCAGCCATATACTCTAGGCCAGGTTTTTTAAGTCTCTGTGCCTCCATTTCTATACATGTAACATTGTTATCACATTAATGAAAATCTCCTCAGAGCGTTGTTTGGAGTATGAGTACTTAAATAATTTAATAGAATTAAAGCACTTAGAACAGGGAAGAGCATGTAGTATGCTCTATGCCAGCTAAGCCTGTATGTGAGCTATTAGTAATTCTCTTTCCTTTCTTCCTCATTGGTTTGCATCCCACTCAAGAAGCCAGTATTCATTATATCATTACATGATCTGCATAGGTCCTTTAGTCTTCAAAACCAAGAATTCCTCAGTTTGAGGCACAGAATCCTGAACTGAAATGTCCGTCCTATATTTAGTGATAGAAATGTAATTATCCAGGATATTGTGGAAAGGATAGGAAACAACCCTAATTTTTCTTTGAAATTACAAGAATTGTCATTTTGCTACCTATTTACCTGTTGCAGATGTCTCAGTGATAAACTAATATCTAAAGACTGCTTTGATTATGCGTGCATGTGTGTAATGACCATTCTATGCCAACCACTATGCTGACTGTTTTATATATATCATAACAATCGAATAAGGATGTATTATTTGCCCCATTTTACAAACAGAGAAACAAATTCTTGAAGGTAAATGTGTGTCATGTCAATGGTAGACATGACTCTGGGATTTGACTCCAAAATCCATGCCTAAATCTGACAATTATAATAGCAAAATATAAATGAAAGAAACTCATATAGCTGTATTAAAGTTTATAGAATTATATAAAACCAGTTTCTCATTTGTTTTGCAAATATACATGGATTATTCCCCACTCGATGGTTATTTTTGACCTTACTCATTAAGAGAGAATATTTAAATTAATGTAAGATAGAACACAAGTGTATTGCAGGGCAAAGGACCCTGAACTGAAGGATAAGAGACCTTACTCTCTATGGGAATTTGAGGATAATTTTTTAAATTAAAAGACCTCAGTTTCCTCAAGTTGAAAGCAGAGTGCTAGACCTTTTTTTAAAAATAATGTTCTAAACTCAGGTGATGATACACAAAAAATATGGGTTACTGGATTTGTTTTACATATTGGTCTTGGAATTATGTAAAATATTTCTTTTAGAAAAATGGAACTTTTTTTAAAAGGTCAACAGAGTAATTTATACAGAATCAGTTACCCAAAAGGGTCAAGAAATATCTCTTGAGTCAGTTAAGATGTTAAAACATTTTATATGAATTTCCCCACATAATATTCCCTGAAATCATGCTCTCATTTATTATTATTCCAATTTTACTGAAAGGAAACTGAAGTTCAAAAAGGTAAACTAAATATCCAAGGTACAGAGCCAATAAACAGTGGAACAAGGTTTCAGAACCAAGTCTGTCAGAATCCATATTATTTCTACCCCACTTATTATGTCCTTCTGCAGTGATTAAAAAAGCATGAAGGCTGAGTTAGTTTGAGTTAATTCTACTGACAAAACAGAGGCATCTTTTTTAGGGGAAGAACCCCTTATAGGAACATATTATTGTTTCATCAATATACACGTTGTTTAATGTGGGGAAATCTACTATTAATGCTGACTGTTCATAGCATTTTCATTTGAAATGCTATTCTCCTAGTCATTTCCTTAGCAATTACTGGTTCTAATTCCTACTGTCTAATTGTTTATCTGACATCTCCTGGAGACAATCAGTGAAATATCAGCTGCCTTGTCTGAAAGAGAATATTTAGTGGGCAACCAGATGGATGCAGATGGTGGTAGACTTGACCTCAACCTCCACAGTGAAAAACTCTACTTGAGCTAACATAAGTAATGTGATCCCTCATCCATCCACTCACTTTAATGGTAGCTAAATCTTATCTTCTCAAGGAGATGGCTATGTGATTAAAATGACTCCATTGTTTTTTTCTAGTTTACAGAGTTCTGTCTTTTCTCCATGTGTGAGATTTTTTTATCTCCAATAATGATGACTGTATTCTTTTTACCTGAAAAACCACTGTCCTCCCACACAGAGGAGAAAGAAATGCAGAACGTCTTTGGAATTGTTAGTTAAAAAAAAAAAAAACTATTTATAAATATGGAACAAAAAGTTCTTGTTAACTACAGAATTAACTGCATTTGACTTAATTGTCATTAATAAAATTCTTGAGGGCCCATATCAGCTGTCAAATGTACTAAGTCTTAGACTGTTTTTGAAAAAGCTCATTAGTTGCAACATCTCAGAGTTGTGTCAGTATCTAATCTATTCTGACTGTCAAAAACCAAGGCCGCATTAAGTTTTTGAAAAGTAAGTTAACTAATTCTGACAGTTAAAATCTGGGTAAGGGAAACTTAACATCAGGCTTTCCCTTTGACACGAGGGAGTCATGCCCTGTAGTCTAAGAGAGAATAAAATACATGAATACCATTAAGAACAAGACAACAGATCCAAAATGGAGTCACTTATGCTAAACCCCATGTCACCAATCTGAGACTTACTTAGTTTCAACTCTCCCAGAAACGGGATCTGAAACCAATCAATTGGGAATCCTTGATCAGCACTAGTTAGGCAACCTGCCTGACAGACCCCTGTGTATTGCAAGGTTACTAAAGGAAAGTAACCTTGCAATAACCAACCCACTTTTTTTTTTTGCCTCGTGTAACTTCCTTATTTCTGCTCCTTCCTGGCTATAAAAGTCTTTCATTTTGTACAGCTCTTTAAAGCTCCTATCTGCTAGATTGGATGCTACCTGATTTGAATCGGTTTTTGCTCAAATAAACTCTTAAAAATGTTTGTTAATAAGCCTCAGTTTATCTTTTAACAATACCCTTAATAGCTCTGTAAAGTTAAATCTCCGTGTAAAGCAGCCTCAGAGGTGGACATGGGCCTCTAGGTTTCCTCTGGATTGTAAGGAGATTGGTCTTTTCACAATATGTGCTATACACAGAGTGATTTCTCTGCAGTCTCCCCCTTATAAGAAAAGAATTACCAAATTTCCTCTCCACTGGGAGTGTATTTCTCTGTTCTGCCACAAATCTAGGTTTACAAACTTTTAAGGCCTGAAAATACTTTTTAAGTCTTCCCCAAATTCTGAGGTTTTTTTTCTTTTTCTTTTTTTTTTTTTTTGCCTTCAAATATGGAAGCTGTATAATATTTAGAAATGTATTGCATGGGCTTCTTTCTTATTTCTTCTTTTTAAATTTTGGAACTTTACCCATTTTCCTGAATATAAAAGGACTCTGAATAGAAAAGAAGAGAATAAAATAGGATATAACATATGGCACATGGCAGGCAAAACCACTGTGTCACTCAGATGCCTCGCCATCCTAAACCACATCTCTGTCTTTGCTCACTCTCCTCTGGACGGTGTCTGCCTCCTCCTGCCTTTGTCCCTTTGCCTTAACAAGTCCCATTGGCAATCCATCCAGATACCTCTCCCCAGGTACATAGACGCTTGTACTGCAGACAAGTCTTTGGGTGGTCGTTAAATCACCTTAGGTATGAGTTACCAGTTTCTGACTTCTTAAACAATTTCATTGTTGAAGTAGAACGAATGGCACATGCAGTGTAGACCCTATGGCTGAACTGTGAGCGTTAGAGCCTCAGCCTTCTTCTAGCTCAGGCAGTGAGTTCAAGGACATCCTTGTGTCAAGGTTGTTATCCTGCAGGAGGCAAAGCCAAAAACACTGTGTGTGCCTGTGTGCACTGTTGTTTATCATGCTGCATTCTTTGTCATATTGTGTGTGTGTGTGTGTATATATATATATATGTACATACATACACATATGCATATGCGTATAAATATACATATTTAACACTGAACTTGAAATGACACATCTAACCAAGATCTATAATAATCCCCAGCACAGGTCTGTAACAGTGCACATGCAGAACAGCTCCAGCTTGGCTGTACTTCAGAAGGTGGAAAGAAGTAATCGTTAATTCAGATATGACCAGCTACAGCCGCATGATTTTACGTGTAAAATTCTGGGGCGTGTGTTCCTGCTTTGGAGAATGTTGCTAAACTCTCCTACATATGTACTGATCATACTAAATTTCTTACTTAAACTTTAGATCAGAAAATTCTATTTTATTAACCCAAGAAAACCCTGCATCTGAACTACCATGGCACACCAGCGAATGCTTGCCAATAGGCCTTTCTTGCGTATAAAAATGTCACTGAAGGAGACTGTCCCTCAGCTGTGATTGGTCTATACACGGTGGTCATTCCTAGGATGAAAATTGCCCTTAGTTTTGTGGGTTCAAAATTTTCATTTGGTCAGAAAAACGTGAACAATATTTACTAAATGACCATTGTCTAAATATTGGCAAGTACCGCCTTAAAAAAATGAGTAAGATAAAATTTCTTCCTTTAAGTCCAGTAATCTAAACGTGCCATGTATATATACATATTTCTAAATTTATTGAAGTATAGCTGATTTACAAAAACATGCAAGATATTTAACAACTACCATACATTGTGGTAAGTACTATTTTATAGAAAAACATGAAATCTTATGGGAAGATATACATATAGAAATTTCTCTTACTTTAGTAAGAGTAAGTTGGTATATGACCTCTATGTATAAAAAAGTCTGAAGGAATATAATTGTGATAAAGAGATTTACTCCCTCTATGTAGTATTTCCCTCACCCTTAGCAATGAGCTTCAAATTTTTAGCTGAGTAAATGGCCATGCGGGGTAAATGTTACATTTCCCGCCTCTGGTGTCACTAGCTATTGCCATGTAACCCAGTGCCGGACAATGGAATAGAATGAGAAGTGAGGTAAGCAATTTTAAGACATGTCCTTAGAGGGAGGGAGAAAGCAAGGCATCCTCTGCTGTCTCCAGTGTGCTGACTGAAACACAGACAGGAGGACTGGAGCTTGAGAAAACTTACTTCATGAGAAGAAAGCATGTTGAGAATTGCGCAGTGAAAAAGATTGGAGGATCATAGGTCTCCCTTGATGCCAGCAATGTTATGTTACCCTAATCTCTCTATATTTAGATTTATTTTTAAATAATGTGTATGCATTTATATTTTTATTGTACTTTTTAAATTTAAATAAATGCAATCCTTTCTTCACTTTCATACAATGTATTGCACCGTTTTACACATGGACTTTAATAAGTTTTGACAAGTGATCACACTGATGTAACTATAGCCACAACCAGATACTGAACATTTCCATCACCCCCAAAGTATTCACTGGGCTCTTTTTCAGTCCATCCCACACTTTCTCCTCACAAACTTTCACCAAGAGCAAATATACATTTGCTTTCTCTCAAGATAGATGACTGTTTATTTCTAGAATGTCATTTAAAAGAATAATAGAATTTGTAGTATTTTGTGCTGGGTATCTTTCACTGAGCATAATGTAGTTTCATGCATCAGTAGTGTGTTCCTTTTAATCCTGAAGAGTATTTCCTTGCATGGCTATATTTAGTCATCCATTCCTCTGCTTGATGTTCTGGTTATATATATATAACCAGATATATGGGTTTCAGCTATCATGAATAAAGCTACCATGAACATTCTAAGTATAAGGCTTTGAGTGGACATATATTTTGCTTTTTCTGTCTAAAAAGGAACGAGGTCCCTGGATCTCTTGGTAAGTGTACATTTTCTTAATGTTTTATTGTTGTTAAGAAACTGTTTAATTGTTTTCCAATGCATTATGCTATTTTATATTCCCATCAGCAATGCATGAAAGTTCCAGGTGCTCCATATCCTTATCAACATTTGAAGTTGTCAGTCTTTAATTTTTGCTATTGTAATGGAATCTCATTGTTACTACAGTTTAGTTATGCTAGTGTTTTCTCATTGTGGTTTTCATTTGTACTTCCATGATGACTAATGCTATTGGCAACTTTCATGTATTTAATGGCCGTTCACATACCTTTTAAAAAAATTTTTTGTAAAAGTTTGTCATATCTGTATAACAGAAATATTTTTCTCCCAGTCTGTAACTTTGCTTTATATTTTTAATAATGCCTTTTAATGACCAGAAATTTTTAATTTTAACAAAATTTTATAAGTTTTGTTCTTTTAAGATTTTTGCTTTTTCTTTCCTATGTATAAAATCTTTGCCTATCTCAAGTTTGCAAAGGTTTTCTCCTATGTTTTCTTTTAGAATTTTTATAGTATTAGTTTTTACATTTGTCTATGATTTGTTTAAAGATTTGTACGTTGTGAGAGATAAGAGCCGACTTTTATTTTCATACCAATATCCAGTAGTTTCAACACCATTTATTAAAAAAAGACTTAATTTTCTCTCATTGAATGGCCTTGACTACTTTGTTAATAGTTAATTGATCACATGAGTGGGTTTATTTCTGGACTCTATTCTGTTTCATTGGACTATAATAATACCGTTTGCAAAAACTGTATTGTCTTCATTATTATAACTTTATAGTAAGTGATGAAATTTGGTCTTGTTAGTGCTGCAAGTTTATTCTTTTTTTCATCACTGCATTTGTAATGCTAGATCATTTACATTTCCACATAAATTTTAGTCATCTAGTGAATTTCCTCAAAAATGCTCACAACTATTTTGATTGCTGTTGACTAAAAGATCGATTTGGATAAAATAACATCTTAACAGTATTCTGTCTCCCAATCCAAGAGAACGGTATACCTTTCAATTTCTTTAGTACTTATTTTGGCAATATTTTGTAGTTTTCATTGTATGTTATCAATGTTAAATCCATGCCTAAGTATTTCATGTTTGGGTATGCTACTGTATATGGAAATAATTTTTATTTCCTTTTACAGCTAGAATTATTTTTGTATATCAAGTTTATATGCTATGGCTTTGCTAAACTTAGTTATTAGTTCTCATATCCCTTTTTGTAGATTACTTAGAATTTTCTAGGTAGAAGATAAACTAAAGCTAGTTTAACATCTTCCTTTACAATATGCATTCATCCTTTTTCCTTCCCTTATTTCACTGGCTTGAACCTCTCGCACAATGTTGAATAGAGATGATGAAAAGGAACATCATATCTCCTAGTCTTAGAAAAAAACCATCCAGTATTTTTCACTAAAGAGGATGGTGGCTGTGGGCTTTTGGTAGATGCTCCTTAACATGCTGAAGAAGTTTTCCTTATTTCTAACTTGTTGAAAGTTTTTATCCTAAATGTGTGTTGAATTTTGTCAAATAAATTGCCTATCTCTTTTGAGATGATCATATGGCTTTCCTCATTTATTCTCTAAGCATGGTAGATTACATTGTTTTCTTACGTTAAAGTAATGTTTTATTCTTGGAATAAACCCCAATTGATCCTAATTTGTTATCCATCTTGAATATTTTGGAATTCAGTTTATTAATATTGTATTAAGAATTTTTATATCTGTATTCATGAGAGATATTGGTTTGCTGGGTTTTTTTTTTTTCAAATATGGCTGTTTGGCAAATATATTCTTAAAAATGAACAATGCAAGCCTGTCATTTCATGGAAAATAACTGATAGTACTTGCTGTTAAAGATGAACATTGAGTTTTCAAAAGAAATTTAGAGTTTTGAAAAACTTAAACCTACCACTATGAGCTTGATTGTATCTGATTATTTTAAAACTTCTCTGATGAATAGAATAGTTATATTAATCAATTTGATTTTAATGTTATAAAATAAAATGTGTTAATATTTGAAAAATGTGTATCATTCAATGACCTAATATTTTCTAAACCAGCAAAACACGATGTTACAAAAGCATGCTTGTGTTAAAACATTTATTCAAGATGCAGAATACACCAATGGATTTTGAAAACTTCAGGTAAAATGTAGGAAACTTCCATTTATTCCTATGTTTGGTGCAAGTGTTGCTGTCATATATAATACAGCTATATATGTTATAAACCTAATAATATAGTAATATAGTATCATGTTTTTTCTTTCTGTACTCTAACAGATGTGTTAGTAAGAATGCAGTCTGTAGATACTGTAGACTTTTTTACTATATTTTTATTGAGGTGAAATCATATAGCATAAAATTATTTTTAAAGTGAACAACTCAGTGGCACTTAGTCCATTCATAATATTGTGCAACCACCAACTCCATCTATTCCCAATATTTTCATTATACCCAAAGGAAATCTCATACCCATTGAGCAGTTGCCCCCCATTCCCTGTCCCCCAAAGCCCCTGGCAGTCACTAATCTGCATCCTATCTCTATGGATGTACCTGGCTGTTTCATATAGATGGGATCATACAATGTGGGACCTTTTGTGCCTGACCTCTTTCAACTAGCATAATGTTTCTGAGGTTCATCCATGCTGTAGCGGGTATCATATCCACTCGTTTGTATGTGTGCATAAGATCCCGTTGCAAGGATGCAACATACTACAGTTTGTTTATCTGTTCATCCATTGCTGAACATGTGTGTTGTTTCCGCCTTTTGGCTACTGTGAGTCATGCTGCTGTGAACATAGGTATACATGAACTTCTATGAGTAAATGTTTTCAATTTTGGGGGGTGTATAGGAGTAACTATTGGGTCATATGGTAATTCTACATCTACCCTTTTGAGGAACCACCAATCTGTTTTCCTAGATACAGTTTTTTATATTTGCATTTATCTTTACCATTTCTGGTATTTTTCATTCCTTCCTGAAAATATGGGCTCCCAGTTCCCAGTTCCTTTGAACCTGAAGCCCTTCAAAGGTCTCTCTGCAACACTTTTCCTCCATTGTTCTTCATTTGAAAATGCCTTATTTCATCTTTATTTTGAAGGATAGTTTCACTGGATATAGAATTTTTTGGTTAACATGCTTTCTTCTCCATAACCACTACCTTAAACATGTTGTTCTAATATCTTCTGGCCTCCTCTGGTTTCATAGAAGTCATTTATTAAACATATTGTCATCCCCCTGTGATCTAAAATACTGTTTTCTTTTATCTGCTTTCAAGAATGTCTCACTATCTTTGCTTTTAGCAGTTTAATGGTCATGTACTTGGGAAGGTTTTGTTTTTGGTTTATACTGCTAAGAGTTCATTGGATTTCTGGGTTCTATAAATTAATCTTTTAACCTTATTTGTCAAATTTCCATCCATTATCTTTACACACTTTGTCCTGCCTTTTTCTCACTCTCCTTTCTTTCTAGGGCCCCAATTACACGTGTGTCGTACTGTTTGGTATTACTCATCAGATTTCTGTGGCTCTGTGTACTTCTCACTGATCTTTTTATCTCCATTCTTTGGACTGGGTAATTTCCATTTCTCTAACTTCAATGTCACTGATTCTGACAACTCCAGTCCATTGCAGAGATCATGCTATAAATTTTTGTTTAAGTTACTATACATTTCATCTTTAAAAAATTCATTTTTAAGATAAGTTTTCATTTCTCTGCTGAGATTTCCCATATGTTTCCTTAGTAGAGACATTTAAAAATTATTCAAACATAATATAGTAGCTCTTTGAAGTTATTCTTACTTACTATTAATAGGAGTCACACATTCTCCTGAGTTTCTTTGGGGGGGATGTCTAATACTTTTTTGTTTGAAAACTGAATGTTTGAGGTAATATAGTGACTCTGAATTTTGTCATGTTCTTCAGAGAAGAACTTGGCTGCTTTTGTTTCTTTGTTTTTTAATCCTAGTGGCAATTAATTCACATAGACTCAAGTTATAAGCTCTCCCAGAGTCTGCAGGAGCTGATATCTCTGCTCAATTCTTACAGTTTCAGCTGCTAGTTAATTTTATTTTATGAAGCCTGGTTCCCCGTGATCTCCCTTAAGCTTGTATATTTTGGGGTCCGCCAAGGATTTGGGCAGATTATGTTCTCACATTTCAGGTCTCACCGTGCCTGTGATTTTCCTACTTCTTGGAAATCGGCTCTAATTTTCTGGTTTCTCTGCCAGCCTTTGCTTTTATCTTCCTATACCTCAAGTCATTAAGACCTTTTCAGTTTTCTCCTGACAAAGTTACAAATAGCTAGGGGATATATTCAGTTAAAAAGAAAAACAGATGGAGAAGAAAAACAATGGAAGAAATTCACTAATTTCAACTAGTATCCTTTCCCATTTCTTCCTGTTTTTTGTTCATTTGTTTTCCCCCAATTCCCAGCAGGTTTCCTGAGTATGCATTGTCTAGCATTCAGGTATCTGGGTGGAGGATTTGTAGATTTGGGATCTCAGATCTTTGGCATCTCTCCCATGATCATCCCTTTCAATTTTCTACCTGCTTTTTCAGCTTAAAATTCATTCCTGCCACCTCAAGTGGAGGAAATGAGTCTGCAGTTTTGTCCACTGTGGCCCCCAGGGTTAGGGAGTGCACTTGGCCAAGAAAGTCACAAGCTTGCATTATGTTTCTTGTTACCTTGTTATTATCCTTTCTTGTCAAAGTGTTTGAGGAATAAACTGTTCTGGCTTCTGAATGTTTGCAAATGCTTTCTCATGTGTTCATACCATTGTTTTTTAATAATATACCTTTCTCAAGATTTTATCTGTTATCTGTGGGAGGGTTGACTTAACCTCTTCATTATACCATTTTCCATTACAAGCATTCATCTTTGGCTGTTTTATCTGAGAAAAATAATCTCCTTTTCTGTTTAAGCTACAGTTATTCTGAGTTTCTGGCACTTACCGATGGAAGGATTAAATGATAACCTGCACCATGCTTAGAACAGTGTCCAGCATATAGTAAGTGTTCAATGTGTATCCATCATTATCATCATTAATATTATTGCCATTTATCCACTCTCATGTATGACCCCTGCTCTCCAGAGCCCAGAATGCTCTTGTTAATTATTTAACAGGCACCAAGTTCAAGGAAATTCCCACATTGTAGGGAAAAAAAAAAACTATAAAGATAAGAAGAGAGAAAATCTGCCTCCCTGTGCCATCAGGTTCCAGGCTGGACTTTTTTTAATTGTATAAATGATTATACTATGGCAAGATAGCTGATAAAAATAGAGATATATTAAAAAGGCCAACAGTCTGACTAGGCTATTATGAGAAGGTTCCTCACAGAAGGTAGCATTTGATTTGAAATTTGAAAGATAATAAGAATTTACATGGTGGACAGAGACACTGTCAGATCCAGTATCTTCTTTTTATCACACCCACCTAACCCCATGGACAGCCACGTCTTTGGCGTTCCACTTTCATACTCTCTACTATGGGGGTTATAGCTAATTTTGTTAGATTTTTAAAAAGTTTTTAATACCTTTTCATATGCCCAAAACACTTTGCTAGGACTTTAGAAATCCCAAATCTACTTGGTTTTTATGGGTTGGTGAATTGAACAGCTGGCTAATACTACTTTTTATACTCTGAGAAGGTGACGTAATTTCCATTGTTTGAGAATATTTATATTATTAAAATCTAGGATTATGTTCTCTTCCTTCAATCCAATGTACACTACTCTCTACTCTCTTGATTCCAGAAATCCACACAATGAAAATATTTGTAAAATCAAAAACATTCTAACTTTCAAGAACCTATTCATCAAATGATGTCATTTTCACTTGATCTTAAGAGTCTTATGTATGTAGTTCCAAACAATGCTTTTTGGGGGATGAGATTAGATTTTTTATTCTCCTTCCTCCTACCCCACACTACATTCCAGGCAAACCATCTCTGACTCACACTCAGTGCTCCCCAGTTTTCCCCTAAAGCAAATATAAACCCTAGGATGGTGTTTCTTGGGTTATCTTTGACTAAAGATTATTATTACTTTCTCATCTGCAATCCAGTGCATTCCAATACTTTTGCAAAATGCTGGAAAATTAACTAGTAAAAAAAATATCGTGCATTTACATAGTGTAACAATGAGTTTCTAAATGATTGCTCTACCCAGCAGTACTTCACTGGTCTATGAAGCACACGTTAGGTGTCCCTGGGTTTGCACACGCCCACAGAAACTGGCCCAAAGGAGTGGGAAGGAAGCTTTTACATGAGGGCCCCATGATCTGTGCCACACAGAGAACACAGTGTCTAACACAGCTTTTACATCTGGTATCCAGTCGTATGGGCTCACTGTAACCAGAATCATCATCACTGAATGTGTTGCCATCTATCTGACAGAGATGATTGCAAATCAATCCAAATTTGTCTTATAATTAGACTGACCTTTGAGGCTTGTGTTGATCTTCTGAGTGTTTGAGGAATCTGTGGGAAATATTCATATTTGTTGAAAATCACTATGTGGAGTACTCTGGTTTGGCTCTCCTAGTTATTAAGTGCAGAGTGGTATTTTGCAGGGATATTTTATGATCACAGTATGAGAAACATTTCATTAAGCTATATTTGCATTAATTTAGTGGTTAATGGCATCTCAAATCAAGAGAGCTGGATGAGCTGAGACCTCAGAGGTCTTTTTTTCTCCCCCGTTAGCAATGACATCTCCATTTTCTTGCTATAAAAATTCACTACAGGAAAGCATGTTCTCATTAAAGTAAACATATCCTCCCATTGGTTTCCAAGTTGGGATTCAGAGGCCTATGAAAATAATCAATTTGGAAGAATTCCCATAGTTCCTTTTACCACCGTACATTGTTAAATGAAATAAAATCCTCTTGTCTGAAATGTGCAACCTCAAGACAAAATAGGTAGATATTCTCCACCATGGCCGCCTCACACATACAAGTGACAAACACCTTATACAGGCGTCTCTTGTTTTTAATTGCACTTTGCAGATACTGCATTTTTTTAACAAATTGAAGGTTTTCAGCATCCCTGCATAAAGGAAGTTCATAGACACAATTTCTGCAACAGCATTATTTTTAAATTAAGGTACACACACTGTTTTGTTAGATATAATGCTATTACACACTTAATAGACTACAGTACAGGGTCAACATAATTTTATATGCACTAGGAAACCAAAAAGAAGTGTGTGACTCACTTTACTGCGCTACTCACTTAATTGCGGTGGTCTAGAACTGAACTCAGAATATCTCTGAGTGATACATGTAGTTAAATTCACAGTCCACATATAGCTAGGAAGAAAACAGGAATTTCCAGCTCTGACCAAGTCGCCTTGGCTAACACCAGGGTGGATTTTTCATTTTAGGCACTGTTGAGATAGGGATTGCTTTTGCCACATTTGAGTGCATTTTAAGCATCCATTTGATGTTTAAGAGACCAAAATGAAATTCACCTGTGTGTCTCTAAGTCCCAAAATACAGGATATACTCAAGATATCCTTCAGATCTTTCAGACCTAAACCAAAAAGGAATGGTCTGTTTTTGATGATTTTTCTTTTCCAAAGCCTTGTGCTGTGTGAATCCTAAAGACTGTCAGAATTGCTAAGTGATGTTTAATTTGAAGATCTCAGGGAGGGGGGTTGTTCTGTGGTTGGTTGGCTGCTATTGTTCATCTGACTCTAGTACAGTTCATCTGCATATGACTTGCTGCTTTGATCTATCCTCTCCAATATGGATAAGTTAAACTGAATCTCCTAAGATGCTTCATTCTTTCAACAAGTATTTCCTGAGCACCTAATATCTAACAGGATTCGGAGATGGAGCAGTGTAAAGAAAAACAAAAACAAGTAATACATGCACCTCTAAGCATGGCGTGTGGAGCTTACATTCTAGGAGGGGCTAATAGACAACAAACAAATCCATATGTGCTAAGTAAGAAGAAAAACAATTCAGGGAAGAAGAATTAGGCACACCCAGTCTGAGGGCCTATTTGGGTCTTAAACGTTTGCAACTTTTGACATTCCCTTGACCTTTCCTTCTTACTAACGTCTTACCTCCAATTCACCACCTCTGCGTCTTGGATGGAGTTTCACATCTCAGGATAGGGATCTGGCTGCCTGAGCAACAGTCTGAGGGGATGGTTGGTACAATTCCAAGGCGCTGGGGGAGTGGGATGCTCCGAGGGCATTCTCTGACCTGCGGTCAAGGGGAAGGATCTGGGCCCAGAAATTCCTTCTTTTTTTCATTCTTACTGACTACTCTGATAGACACTTTCTTACTCAGACCTTTCCAGACAACTCTTCCATATGAAACAAATTTGTCTTTTCTAGGCTCATTGTAAAGACAAAGATTAGAAACCAAACAGACAAACAAAAATCTCTGTTTATTCTATGCATTTCTTTACCTCCACAGTTTTCTCTTTTGAACTAATTTTCCCAAAATTTACACCCACATATTAAAAATTAAATTTTCTTTTCCCTTCTCTCTTGAACCCACTCCTATCACAGTTTACCCCCCACCCCACTCTATGATACCACCCTTGTCAAATCACCAGTAGAAGAGAAAAACTGATGATGAGAGAAGGAAATTATTGGGATTCATAGAATCTCCTTTTTTGAAAGTCTCTACAAAATAATATAAATTCTAAACATCATGTGGTAACTTAGGCACGAGTCCCTGTGAAGACAAATGTTGGACTATGTGAGCTTTCTTATTCTTTGTATAAAATGGACCATGATACAAATGAAGAAAAATTATTTTAGTTATCATTTAGTTCACACACCATTTGTAGACCCAACTTCAAGGACCATTCAAGTCCCATATTACATTAGTCATAATACTTGTAAAAGGAAGGAATGCATTCCTGATGCCTTAAATCAGTAAGGCAATAAAATGTCATTTTCTGGGCTCTAAGCAGATCATCAAATAAAATGTGTAAGAGAAAAAAGGATAATAATTCAGAAATAATGGCAGTAATAGTAACAGCAATAATAATAATAGCTTACACTCACTGCTTATTATGTCACACACATACTGAGACATATTGTATGATTCTGCACATAATTATGTATGTGTAATTTATCTTCATGATAAAATCTTTTGTGGATTATCACGACATTGTACATTAGGACACTGAGGCACAGAGAATACACAGCCAGTAAGACATGATTTATAAGTCTGTTGACATGTTTCTTCTCATCAGTTTCCACTTACATTTAGCAGCTCTAAAGTACATAAAAGTATTTTCCAATATTCTGCACTAACAGCCACTAAGTGGGATGGAGCACTGCCATCTCTTGCTAATTGAGAACAGTGCGATAGAATAAATTTCATCCATCTCCAAAGAAATGCTGCATGTTAAAATCCAGTCCTTATGCTCACATTTAGATTTGTTAATATTTTTATTACAACTTTTATAACTGGGCCTAACCCTATACTAATTGTTTTAATCACTGCAGCTTCAAGTGAGAGTAACTACTTGGCCGTAATGAAGCAATCCAACATGACAAGCAGTCCCTTTCAGGATGATTACAGGATATTATAATTTCATAATAAACTCCAATGATGTTCTGTCTTAATTATACACATTAATAGATTCTGTACACATTTAATTATCTGCTACATTGATATTTCCATAACTTTTCAACAGCTCTGCTTGAATATAACTGGTGCTCAAACAGATTCACTACTGGGGCATAGCAAACAAGTTCTCACTGTACTTTAGGATGGAAACCACCCATGAATGTATGTGATTTTTTCATAGTTTTACAGGTATAACATGAGGTGATTAAATCTTATTGTTACATAAAAACACATGTTTATAGAGATTTAAGAGATAGTTTCTCTTCTACTTCAGCAGTCTGGCAGATAATGAAGTGGGGCTATGAATAAAATAACCATATATAAATATTAAAATATACTTTGTTTTTAAGAGACTGACCTATTTTATGTATAATAAAGCCTCAATTTAAGGAGTTCATTTAATAGTAGAAGAGATTTGTCCTGAAACTTTCAACTATAGAAAGTTTTAAAAAATGTATGTTGTGTCCCTTTTTCACTGAAATTTTTATCAGAGACAAATTCCCTCCAAAACATCTCTAGGGGTTTGTGTTAGGTTCTCAAGTCTATTTGGACAAGTATTAAGAGGTAACCCTTGGTCTTACTATTTTTTTTCAAATTTGTGTAATAGATCTCTCTCCTTTTCAAATCATTTTCACCCCCCTCTCCTATTCCAAATATTCATCAATATCATCCACTTCTCCTTGTTAATAATTTGATAATATTCAGCCTTGTTGTTTACACTTCCTCCCATTTTTACTGCCATGTTACTAGTTCTAATTAAAAAAAAAAAAATCTTTTTACAGGAAATTGTTTGCAATAGCCTCCTAAAACTAGTGGCCCCTTTCTCATGACTTTCAGATTTGTCAGCTACACTGAGGCCTATTTGATGTAACCCAGGTCTGTGTTCTCTGTATCCTTCCCCTCCCCCCTTATCTCCCCTCCCCACTCTCTCTCCCACAAACACTAAATACATATACATGCACATTTATGAGTTGCCATTCTCTTGTAAGGGAAAGCTTTCCTAGTCTCATTTATTCATTTTTATTGGTTGATTGATTGGTATCAGTATAGACCAGATTCCCTCACACAAAGCTTATACTAATGAGCTTGGCTACCAGAAATTGTATGAGAATGCCTGGTTTCCCAGACTTGCAAATAAAAAGTGTTATTCTTTTAAATTTGCATCAGTTTGATAGGTGAGACATGATATCAGGTTTTAAATTTGCATTTCTCTGATTATGAGTGAGGTTTAATGCATTTTCCTATATTTAAGGGACATTTTAATATCTATTTATTTATTTATCTATGATTTTTTTAATGGAGGTACTAGGGATTGAACCCAGGACCTCATGCATGCTAAGCATGTCTTACTGCTGTATAGCACAGGGAACTATATTCAGCATCTTGTAGTAACTTATGGTGAAAAAGAATATGAAAATGAATATATGTATATTCATGTATGACTGATACATTATGCTATACACCAGAAATTGACACAACATTGTAAACTGACTGTACTTCAATATATATATACACACACACTAAAAAAAGAGATGTTTTGAAGTTGTAAATTTAATTGATTTTTTAATTTACCCCAAAATATCAGTTTTACATTTTGGGCTTGGTTTTCAGAAATTTCAGTCCTATAGCTACAGGAAATAAAGGTTTATTTTGGGGCAGGCTTGGAAGTGTTCCCCTCTCTTATTATTGACTGGAAAGTTAAAAGTCTGAACTCATTGTGTATTTTCCCCACATCTTCTGGAATACTTCAAAGCAACCAGCCAAACATTGTGCTCCTTATTTTTATAAAATGGCAAAAATTACATAGTCACCTCGGTCCTCCTACAAACATTTGGTTACAGAAGTCCACAGATGATATTCTAAGTAACCCTTTGCCATGGATTCACCGCATCTACATTACCACTGTTTGGGGGATCATCAGTGTCTTGAAATATAATTAGATCAAATAACCAATTCTAGACATCCCAGGGTCATTTCAAAGAACACTTTCATAAGGTTCTGTTCCTCTAGAGCCCTTCTGATATGAATTTCTCTATTATTTAAGGTTCAGTCAGGGAAGAAGAACTGTAAGTGATATGATAAAGGATCAATTATAGGCAGTACACGTTATGCACCTGTGTATACTGGGGGGAGTATCTGGTGAAATCATGAAGTTACTGGAGATCAGGAGGGCCACCAGTCAGGAAGAAAAGCTAGGCATGACCCAGAGGAAAGCAAGGACAGCTTTAAACCATGAAGACAACTGGTCACCTAGTCTGTCACGGCCTCTCAGCTTGATGACGTAGTGATGGGCAGAAGAAGCTGCTTCTCTTCCTCTGACCCACAGCTGGAAGAAACTGAGTAGCCCCACGGGACCTAGAGTCTCTGCAGTTCTGGCTGTAGCCCCAGACCATCTTCTGTAAGACAGATCAGCGACCCGTGTGTGAGCTACACTGACCTTTAGAGAGGAATGGCCACCGCTTCACTTTGGCCTTACAAATCTCACATAATCTCTCCTATGGTCAAACCTAACCTGGAAAGAAGAAACTAGAAAATGCAGTTCCATTTAACCGAGTTAATGATGTACAAACTATCACAGCAGGAAGGTGTCATTATGTGAAGCCGTGGAAGTCAACAGCTTTTCAAACATTTCAGAAATCGGTCTACTCCACATCCTAATTATCGCATTTTGACTCATCAGCTCAGCCCTTAATTCTTCAATTTTTGGAGAATTATATTGCATTTTGACCTGTTGCTTAAAATTGCTAAAAATTTCATACCTTTTATAAATGGGTTTAATTTCCACGAAGTGTGTTATTATTTCTCTAGATTAGGTTTCATTGTTTCTATATTTAATAGCATGTTTGTTTGCATGTAATAGAGCCCCGATACATGAGAACTGTGAAAAAAAGAAAATAGGACTAAAAATAAAAATATAAATTATGTAATTTAATGACAGTTTTACGCATGCTGATTAAATTCCAGCATTAAGGATTTTCATCCTTGGTACTCCATGACCTAGCCCCATAATAACTAACAAACCATGGGAGTCAGACTAAATTTGGAGGTTTTTCCAAAATCTTGCAAAGTCTGAAAGATCTATCATTGGAAAAATTTCTCAAAATAGAAAACACAATTTACCTAATGCCAGAATGTATTTCACATAAAAATTGACATTTGAGAACTTGCTCTGCTCCTTTAATTTGTGTAGAAAAAATTTTAAAATGTAGCAGGGGACAATCTCTGCCTTCTACATCAGTCAACATGGAAGCTGTGCTTTAAAGGAAGTCATGTCTTCTTCCGATTGTTACCAATGGTTCCTGCCAGTACTCCATAGCCAGTATTCTGAATGAGTTTGTTTAATGCAAGAAGCATGATGCTGCTGATTCTAAAATGCTAATTAAATTTTTATGGAATATCCAACTAGCCATTTAAAAAGTCTATGTGCTGGTCTAATGGGTTTAAAGTATGTGTATATTTTAACTGGCATTCTATATTATTCCATTTTTGTGATGATTAAACAGTAATTCTTACAGAATTAACACATAGACTAAAATAATACATTTGCTAAAAGAGGTTATTGATTCCAGGGTATTATTCCAGAATTGTGTTAGGAAAAGTCAGACTCTTTACATGGATTTTAATGAGACTCTATTCCATAATTGATCAGTCATCAGTATCTTTCTAGAATAAAATTTTTAAAATTCTAAAGGACATTTTATCAAAATATTTACTTTCAGTTATTGTTAATAACTTTAAAGAAATCCTCTTTAAGTCTTTCTTCCATCTTTTTATTCCCGTATTTTTTTCTTTCAGGCTCTTTTTCTCTTTGGTGTGATCACTTTCATTTACTGTTTCTTTTGTTTGCTTATTTAATTTCTGTTTTCAATTGTCAGTATGCATTAAATATTATTCTTCATCTCTATGCATTCTTACTCAACTTTAGGTAGAAAGAAACATTTCCTTTTTTGTTCTCCACTGTAGTGTGTGTATTTTTATGATAGCCTCTGTAATAACTGATTCCTATTACTTCTCTACATGTCTGTCACCTCCTGCTATCCTGCAAGCACCTGGGAGTCAGAGACCATGTTTTACTTTAAATGCCCAGTGTCAACCAGTTATCACCAAAGCAGACGGAGGCTGAAGGATGAATACGTGGAGGACTGAATAGTAAAATCGAAGTGCCTTGAGAATCACAGATTGTTCATCTTAGAGTCATCAAAGATATATTTGAAAATTCATGAAGCAGAAGTAAAACAATGTTTGTACAACAATTAGGAGTAAGCTTCAAGAGAATGATGGCTCTGTATGATCAATGCCTTTAGTGCCCTGGTATTGTAACTGTCCATGCATTCTGTGAGCTTGAGACAGAGGAATAGCAAGTAGCTTGAATAGGTAGCCCATTTTTGTAGGGTTAATTTAATACTTATCTCTTGTAGGTCTTCCTTTTTGTTCACTGGGAATGAAACATCTTCACTATGAGTTAAAGAAAAAGCATTCAAAGGGTTAAGAGTCACTAAAACACAGTGATTCTTAACTCCTAAGGAACTCCCTTAATTTAAGGAAACATAAGTTAAAATATAAATAAAATGTACATGAGATCAATGTAAAAACACCTTGCTTATGAATCATTGTCTGACTGTTGCTTCAGAGGCTGATGAAGTTTTATATCAAAGTGGGGAAGGATTGACATGGGCTCTCTGGTCTTGTCAAGTTCCTGGTGAGACATGCAGGCATATACATGGTAAGAGTGTACAAATGATGGTTTCTCCCAATTAATTCCTAGAACAGCCATGGGTACAAAGCCTCAGGCCATTTTTTGTTTCACTTTTCATATATGCGTAAGTTAAGAAATACATTAAGAATAGCTTCTTTTCTTCATTCACTCATTAGTATTGTAAGAGAAACTTTGGCTTCAGAGCTGGCTATTAGAGCAAATGATATTTCCTTATTAGTTTCAATTTTAATTTTTTTGTTATCTTTCTATTAGTAATTCTTACATATCATTTGAGAGACTGAAAGACTTTATTTTGTGTGTCTTAGATATATCTCCCTAGTGGCAATAGATAAAAGTCATCAATATTAGTTGAGATGGTTGAAATAAAGAAATTTTCACAGATAGCCAAGGAAAATATAGATAACCCTTCCCTAAAAGGTCATAAAATTGATGTATATCCATGTTTACTAAATGATTAGCTTCTGTTTTGAAAACCAGAAAACGCACAATACAGATCATTATATCAGAAGAAAAAGAATGCTTCTTGAATGCATGTAATATGTTTTTGAAGGATCATAGAGAGGTTTTGAAAGTCTTTATTTAGATTACTGTGAACTTCATATATATTAATTAATAAAATTGAATAGTTTTTAATGTGTTAAAAGAAAATATATATGCATACACACACACACACACAATTAAGGTAATTTACAAATTTCATTCTCTTCCTGAGAATAGATCAAATTTCTAGTAATATAAGTGAGACAGATTTTTTTTTTAATTTTTAGGGAAAAAAAGATAAAAAATTAAATATATGATACTTGACCCAATCCTCAATAAATTGAGGCGATATATCTTATTGTGTGCAACTTGATTCTGTAGCTACCTCAGTCCTAAATGAAATAGGAATAAATGATTTAATGCACTCTCCAATGCTAATTTTTCAAATTGTTGCTATTTAGATAAATGCACCTAACATGAAATCTTTTTGGCACAAAAATCCATATAGACAGAGGCTAGAGTAAATCTATTTTTTTAAGGAATTCTGGTTTATAGAGAATGTGTGACATTGAAGTTACTATGCATTTTTAATTAAAAATAATTTTCAATTTTTTACGATATCCCTAGGGTGCTATAAAATCAGGGTTCGTAATCACTAAGATAGACAGTTTACCATATGGCTTCATATAGTATTATGGCTTTGTAAGTAGCAGTTTTAACTTTAAGTATATGTTTATCAAAAATGTTGAAAGGACACTGTGTGCTTTTTCAGGTTTATAGAAAGGAAAAAGATGTTAATTCAACATCTTTACATGTCTATACCTGTTTCTTGTAATCCCTGATCCTCATTAATGCGATGCCCTGAGGGCCACTTAAGTGCAACTAAGCGTCAGGGGAAAATGCATTATGACTTTATTTTCTTCTTAGAAAAAAGAGTCTCGATCCATTTTCAACCTTATAAATTATAAAGTGCCGCTGCCCGTCACTGAGGTTTTAACTGCACTGAGGCAGAGTTCTCGGCTTGTCGGGTATTAATAATGGCTCTGCCTGTCTGCCCTTCAGCTGAGACATTAAACTGAGGTCTCATTGGCTTGCCTCTAGTGGCTGCTCAAGTGGAGTTAAAGATCGCATCACGCTGTTCTGCAAGAGGATGGGGCAACCTCAGAGCCTTGACCTTCATTTTCAAAACATGCAATACACAACACTGGGGGTAAGTTATTGCTTCATACCTAAAGCTGCCAATCTGATTTCCATGAGCTGTGGAATCTTTAAAATCAAAACAATGAATTCAAGTTTCACTTCACGATATTTTGAAATTATGAAACATAATGCAATCTCTTTTTATTCTGTTTTTCAATGCTGTAAATGGAATAGGCATATCACCAGTTTGATGAGAAATAACCTTTCTATTATAGCTAGATTTTACTTGTCTACAAAAATGCCTTTCAAGAACTCATTACCTAAGTAACATAGGACATTGGAGAGAAGAGGCAAGCAGCCTCCACTGGTTGAAAGACCAAGTCTCTATTCCATACACCACATTAGATCTGAGCCTTGAAGGAAGACAGAATAGTACAAGATGCATTCCAAGGAACATTCCTGTCTCCTTTCAAATGGATTTTGATTGTTTGCAAACTACTTGAAGCAAGCAATATACTCACTTAAACTTACCTGAGGTTGTCATATTATCCATTATAAAAGTAAATGGTGGGAACAACCCAAATGTCTACCGGCTAGTAAATGAATAAACCTAGTGTGGTATAGTCTTATAATGGAGTACTATTCATCCATAAAAAGAAATGAATACTGATACATGTGTTATCAAGTCCAAACTTGTTCTGCTCGCCAATAAATTGAGAGACTAGGTGTTAGGGCAAGGATTATTCAGAAAGCCAGAAGACTGAGAAGATGGCAGACTAATGTCCTGGAGAACCATCTTCCCTAAGTCAGGATTGAGGCTCCTTTTATACTCAGAAGGGGAGAAGGTGTGGTTGGTTGTTTCAAGCTTATGGTGTCAGAATCCTTTGTTCTTGCAGCTGTCCATGTAGGTCAGGTCATGGTGTCCCAGTAACATCCAACAAGACAAATGTTACATTCTATTCTGCAACTTTTTATCTTTATATGAATGAGAAAGTATTATACCCTTAAAGTTCAGAGCTTTGAGAATAGGCTATCTTGTATATTTTGGGCTGTAGGCAACATTCTTTTCAAAAGGTGCAGAACCAGCATGACTAAGCCCAGGAAACAGAGCACAGGGTTAGAGCCAAAGGAACAGACCTAATATGGAGTCGCATTTGTTCCTCCCTGTTACACATGCTACCTTCTGGATAAACTTTGAAGACATGCCAAGTGAAGAAGCCAAACACAAAAAACCACACCGTATATGATTCTATTTATATAAAATATCCAGAATTGGCAAATCCATAGAGACAGAAAGCAGATTAATGGTAGCCAGGGGCTGGGGGCAAAGGAGAATGGGGAAAGACTGATCCATGGATGTGAGCGATGAAGATGGTCTGGAACTAGATAGCTGTGATGGTTGCACAGCACTGTAATTACTGAGTGGCACTAAATCATACGTTTTAAAATGGTTGAAGTAGTGTATTTCATGTTATGTGTATCTTATCATAATAAAAAGTTGTCAGTATAGAGTTAAAAAAGTAACAAAGGAACAATTTGCATTTTAAAATTAGGGTGAAAGAGGAATTACCGAGATAACTCAAAGCATACTCATTTGGATTACATGAAAAGAATCGCATCTTCCAAGCATATCAATGGTTTTTCTTGACGATTAAAAGAAACTAAATGCCATCACATGATTGTATGACATGAAACAGAAAAATGAAAGTGATCACCATCTACATCTTGCTTGCAAGTTAATAGTCACAGGTAAATACCCTGAAAGGAGGTTCTTCCCATTTCAAGCTATTCCCTCTTAGCTTCTAAGTTCCTGCCTCATATTGCTTAAGCAAAGAATGTTAAATGTACAGAAGTGAATGAAAAAGAAACGTTATCATTTTTAAAAAGAAAAAGTCTATAATTTTAAAGTCTTCTTTTAAATAAAAACTCCAAAGATGTAGAATCATAAAATCAAAGAAAGATAGATTTCTCCAAATACTTATTATTTCAGGAAAGACATACAGTCAGACTCTTTGAGGCATCTCAGGAGAAAGCCCTGAGGCTACCTCAACAGTTGTAGACCACCTCCTCGGGGCATCCGTAATCAGAGTGAGATCACTTTTAACTCATCCTTATCAAATAATATACGACACTTTGCCTTGTCACCCAGGATAGCAAGAAATGTAAAGTACTCACTCTTTCAACCTTACGGAACAACACATTTCAGAAACCACTGAAGGAAAGTTTATGTTTTAAGAATTTCCTCCTTAACACCGCTCTCCCTACCATGACTTCATAAAGAAGCCAACCAGTTTAAATTTATGACTCATCTAGACGTCTAGGTCACTCCATTAACCCCTATTATGCTACCACCATGCAAGAAATAGATCTCCCTGGAACTTTAGACTTGAAAGGAATGAAAAGCTGGTTGAAATAATTCAAAGACAATAGACGCAGGAGGCAGACAGAGAGATATAAATGCTATTATTTCTAGTTTTCTCTAAATGTATGCAATATTTGATTTGGAAACTGCAAATCAGATTGAATTCCTTCAGTGCCTGGATTAAGATTTTGTAATCATTATGTCCAATAGCATGTTTTCTCTTCTCCAAGGACCAAACCAGGGTGACTCTGAACTGAAAGAAGGAAATAGTTACCAAACTTTTTTAGAAAAATTTCCTCAAGGGAAAAGAGGAGGGAAAGGATATGAGGGGACCAGCTTTGTAAAATTTGGGCTTAGCTTTTGCAATTGAAGTGATAACTTTGACAGCTAGGTAGCTACTTTTAGTACATCGCAGCTCTTCATAAAACTCCCTGTGTTCAAGGTGAGAGGCTGAATAAAAAGCTATAATAGAGGTAAAGCTGGAAGAAGGGAAAAAAACTTTCTGTATAAACCCACTTTAAGTACACTTATTAGCGCAAAATAATTTTTACTGTAAATATTTCATACTGAGTCAGATTTTTCCAATATATGATCTCCTACGTGGAAATAAATTAGGGATTTTTGAAAGCTGCATGAATATTTTCAAACCGCTGGCAGAAAAAAAAAAGTGTTAATAGTACTTTAAGAGACTGCACAATGAACAATTTCCAAAAATACCTAATTCAGAGTAGGTGCATAAAATGCCAACATCAACTAGTTAACTTAATTCTAAGGTAGAAAGAAAAAATATCAATTATATTTATTAAAAACATTAAAAAATTTTAAGGTAAAATCAATCATTTGGCTTTATGTAGTCAAATTATTAACAAATTGACGAAATTCTCTGTTTTCTCTATTTTCAAAGACTTTGGGAAATATGAAAATGTGGCTTTACTGTGTTACACACAAATACAAAAAAATATGTATATATACATCTAAACTAATATAGTGAAGATCATCCAAAAATTACATGGAAATATGGAAACTGTGGTGATACCAAGTTAATTAATAAGGAAGAAAGAGCACAGTCTCTTGTCCAGAACACCATTTTTGTAAGAGATGACATAGCTGCTAGGCACTTCTCTATTCTCTTTGAATATTTGATAGTAAAAGTAATAGCCAGTGTGTATTGATTAATTACAAGTGTACTACCTCACTTAATTTTTAAAACAGACTAAGACACAGAGACATCAGTTGTCTTGCTGGAAGTCAAGATTCTAGCAACTGGTAGAACATGGCTTTGCACCTATGCCATCTGAAGCCAGAGTCAGTGCCCTGAGCTTTTATCCTGTCCCGAGGGGACAGCCCTGAAAACACAAAGCTCGATGTGTAAAGAATTTTGTAATACATGTCATTCAAGTTTCTAATCGACTCAAAGTGATGGGGCTGATTGTACAAATACTGCACTTTTCATATTTTCCAGAACCTTACCTAAAAAATGTATAAATTTAAATATGCAACATAGGAAATTAGGGTTCACATTGAGGATATTTAGAATGAGGCCTCATTCTCAGACAAATCAGGAGCTCATTTCTATTCATATTATAAAATGAAGATGAAAACATCTCAGTTCTTTTTAAAAGCACCATTAAGGAGTAATAGGAGGAATGATCTTGGAAAGGAACATGCCCTGGGATGCAGGGACGTCGTGTGATAGGAACTTTATATTAAATTCATTCCAGATCAGCTTTCTTTCCACTCTTCATTTCCTCACCTTCCCTGCTGCCTTATTATCTCCCAAGTCCTCCAGCCCAAGGGGAGTCAGTAAAAAACAGGGTTGGAGGTCTATATCCTTATTTACTTCTTAACGGAGGTACTGGGGATTGAACCCAGGACCTTGTGCACGCTAGGTACACACCCTACCACTGAGCTATGCCCTCCCCTTGAGGTCTATATCTTGAAGAGCAATAAAGTGAGAAAACAATTGGTTGCAGAAATCAAAAACCTAAGTGTTATTGTTGATGTCACCACCATCCATCTATCTAGCTTTGCTACCTTGGGAAACCATTGAATTTCTCTGAGACTCTCTTCATTTGTAAAATGACAGTAATTATACCTGCTCCGAGTTTCTGTGAGAATCAAATGAGATAACGTATGTGAATATACTTCGCGAATTGTCCAAACGTAAGCTGCTTTTTTTGGTGAAGAGGATAATTTAATGATGAACCCCTTCTCAATATGATTATAAATCCAAAAGCCATGAAAGCTTTTTAGAAATGATATATTTTGACTTCCTTGATCTTATTACCAGCCTAAGACAGCTGTCCACCAAAGTGATAGTCACGAAAGAGACAGACACAGAGACCAGGTTTTGGTTCCAGCGTGAGGAGGACCAGGCCTGAAGCCGGAGGAGGAAGGCTAGTGAGGACAGGATGCCCCATGAATGCTGAGTCAGCAGGCCTGGCTGGCATGCGAGCGTTTTTTAAATAGATAGAAATGCCATTTCTTCACTTTTTAAAGGGTTCTGAATGTCTGACATTTTAGATATGTACATATTTAATTATGCATTTCAAAGATAAATTTGAATGATTCAGCCACTCTTACAATCATCTATTATGATGAATATATATATCAATGTGCTAAAAGTTTTTCCTTCTATAGCAATGGTTCAAATGAGTTTTTTTATTTCTTTATGTACATAAACAAAATTCCCAGATACGCAATCATTGCGTTAGTAGTAATGAAACATTTTTAAGAATTCAGAATTTGTTTGTCATTGATGACTTGCCAGATTTCTCAATGAATTGCTTTGCCGCAAAGAGCTGTATGCCACTAAAACATACGTGTATAAAAATGTGAGAAAACAGAAAACAGTAAGATGAATTCAAACACAGATTTATCTAGCAATCATAGTCATAGTTCTCTAAAAGTTGTGAATAAGAAAAAAGTTCTAACTTTTAAAAAAACTTTCTGTGAATACTTATTTCACTCTTAACAGCTAGTAGTGGTCTGGCTGCTATGTTATTAGAAGAGTAAGACAGAATGCCCATGACACAGATTTAAGAAAGGAACAAAATGAGGAAAATATATACCAGTTAAAGCACAGGAGAAGTGGAGCTCTGATCCCGTATTTCTTTTTTTTTTTTAAATGAAGACTGAATATCCTTTCAAGTTTTTTTCCCCTAGAGTCTCCAAAATAGAACACTGTATTGAAATCAGCAGGTCATGCCCAAGAAGATAGTTTAACTGCTAATTAACACTAGATGATATACTGAGAATTACATGCTAATTAATTCTCTGTAGGTCTAAATGCCCTTTCTTCTATGTCATTTTCAATGAACATATTAAATAAAGACTAAGGTGGCATGTTTGCCAAATGAATTAGTAATCAATAAAAATTGTGTGTCAAAATTTAGACGTATTAGGAATTTTTTTAAAATAAGGATGATTAAAGTGCAGAAGATTACTTACTGGAAAAAACTCACAGATATTCGTATAAATGCCAATGTGGACAGTCTTGAAAAATACAGAAAGCATTACTGCAAGGGAAGGAAAGAGAGTGAGAAAGGAATTCAAAATCGAAAGCATCTGTTCTTGTAAACCCTTCATTTCAACAGAGTCGGACATGTCTACAGTCAAAGAGCGTGGTGTCAATGTGACCCAACTCTGTCCTGATGAGTGAGTTTCATAAACCCTTTACGAGTCCTTTTTCCAGCCAACCTTTCAGGAACCTCTCCAGATTGCAGACAGTGATGAGGCAGAACACGCCTGATTATTCAAAGAACACAATTTCCCCTGGGGAAGGTACGCCCACAGATAAGTTGGGGTTTGGAGGATAGCCAGAGATTGAGAAGCTTCACTACATGTTCCTTCCAGAAATCTCAATATTTTTAATTGTGGTCACCACGTCTCGCTGTTTTGCTGATACCGTTCATCACTGCTTCCTCTGACTCTGCCGAGGGCAGAGGTTCACCTGTTTAATAATCTCTCCACCACAAACAAAAACTATCAAACGGATTTTAAAACCTCTGTGGTCGATCCTTCTGTGAAAGCCCCACTATCTGTCGGTCTTTAGATGTGATTTGTCTGCTTATTTATTTATTGCTTTCATGCATTATTCTATTTGGTCTCCAACATTTAAAAAAATACCTAAATATTTTACAATCATTAAAGCTGGCTGGAGAGCTTTAAAAAAACATTGTTGCAAAAGAGTCTAGCAAAAGACTCCCTTTTGGTGATGGGAAGGTTGAAATGTGACTGAATATAACAATTATAATTTTTCACTTGCAAAATAATTCATCTCTTGAGTAAACATTAGCTGCGCATACATTTTCTAATAAGGATAAAATATGCATAGAAACTCAGAAATGATAATGTGCACCCAACAATGCATGTCACACAAGGGAATGTCATTGTTTTGTTTTGTATTGACAAGTTTTTTTAAAATAGCAACTTCATTTAGAAAGGCCAAATTATAGTCCCACAAATGAACGTATTTTATTTTTTAACTAACAGAACTGGTACATATTCAAAATCAAAATGAATTTTCACTGGTAATAGTTATAAAGAGTCAAGGTACATAGTGATAAAAGGGCTTTTTGAAAGAGCAGGGTTTGATGGCTAACGCTGCAATTGAATTGTTCTGTGATCTAGTGTAAGTTTCTAAACTTCCGTCCTTTAGTTTCCACAAGTGCAAAATACATGGAATAATACTTGCAACAATGATACTGTGAGAATTAAGTAAGAAAATGGAAGAAAATTATCTAGCATATTGCCTGGCATATAAAAGGCAACAAGTGTTAGAAAATAATGGTTGTTATACAAATAAACATACTTTTTTCTTTAATCAGTGGTCCCATATTTAGGTTTAATTTAGGGGGAGCCAATACCATTACTGAAAAGTAATGAATAAATAACACTAACATGCAAAGCTGGTGCCATGAAAAGAGTCATAGGTTCTGATCACGTTCAATTGCCATGAATACCAATGTTTAAAATCATTAATCATGACTGAGAAAATGTAGTTTGGTCCTGCTGTGTTATTAACTATCCCAGTCCTTTTTCATCTTTGGATGTTTGTTCCTTTCAAGAGAGGAAATGTCTAGCAATTAAATGCATGTGGATAAGTTTTTGGGGCCAGACTCTAGATTCTAATTCTGGTTTTAACATCCATAGCGGTGTAACCTAGGGCAAATTGCCTGTCTCTCTGTGACTCAGTTTCCTCACCTGTATACTTCTTAGGATTGCTGAGGGTATTAAATGAGTCAAGGGTTATAAATACTTAAGAGTATTATCCAGTGTGAAGTAAAAAGTTGATTTATTATTATCTATAAAACACAGGTAAGCTGTAGATATCAAAAATTTCCTCAAGCTCTGTGATTCCATAGCCACATAATTTGGAATGTACCCTATACTTACCTATTAACATGAATTTTCCCGGGTCTGACAGCCCTTTATCATTTTATTTCCTCTCTCCATTACTCTCCTTCTAAGCCTCAGGATACAACTAGGAGACAACTTGCCCATCGATTCTTATCCTAACACATACTGGAGTCCTAAACATGGATCTGCTGTGTCTGAAAATTGCCATGATTGAGATGTAATCAGCCTATTGCTTAGCGTATCTGTTCTACTGTCATAGATTTCAAATACACCCCTCCTGGCAAAATACAATAGTACAGCATTTCATTCTTCTCTCAGTGACATTGAGTCTAACATGGAATCAAGGGAAGGAGTGCTGGAGGTGTTTAAAGAAATTTAATTGCTCCCTAATATACCTAAATGCCCCTTACATTTGTTATATCCCATACATCTTCACCTTCCCCTAAAATTTCTTTATGTTAACCAACTTTTCTTCTTAACCTTGGCAAACTCACCCTGGAAATGGAGATTTTTCCCTTAGAGGGGAAAAAGGACATCTCAGAGAAATCTGGGGACAGGTACAAACACGAGACAAAAGAATGATACTGGGGATAACTTGCTAGTAACATGGTATCAGCAGTGGTGAGGATGAATTTAGTAATTATGTTATGCTTCTCCCTAACAGTGATTGATCAAGTCATGCAATTCTGTATTCCATATGAGAGCCACTGGCGTCAAGATTCTCGGTCTGTTCTGCACTCCTCTCCACTTACTTCATCATTCTGATGTCATCTTATTTCCTTGCAATTTGTCCTCCTTGGTGGGCCATTTCTCATCCTTTGCTTAAATGCATTTTGATATATGTCAGGTTATAACTCTCATTATCCCCAGAACAAAGGTCCCAATCCATGTACCTATGAAATCTTCATTAACTAGTTTACAAAAAGAAAAGAAGAAAAACAGTGGAGGGTTTTACTACTTCAGTCATGTATTATACAGCCACGTGCACACGACTCTAATTATATGTCTGGTATATCCTTTGTTATACACTTAGTCATCTTACCTGCAGAGTATACACATCAATATTAAAAATAGAAACATTTAAAAAACATACATTGATTTTTTTTTTACATTTATCTCTACTCTTCCTAAAATTCCACTAATCTAAGAGTAAAGGCAATATTAATGGTAAAACATAAATCTATCCATAAGGGGAAAAGAAATTAAGAGAATAGGAAAAAAAAACAGTGGATAAAGGACTTCAAGAAATTGTCATAGGTTAGAGAGCACATGGAGGAATGGAAAACGCCTTACGATATGGAAGGAAGCTACAGTCTAATTGCTTATAGAGAAAGATATCCACAAGAAATGAATCAATTTGTGGCTAAAATCCCAGTGAGGCAACAAATAGATATGGAGCTCAAAATAGAGAAACCATTAAAAAAAAAATTGCAGACATAGTCAGGTGACTAATACCCACCTCTTCCTCACCCCTCAAAACACACATAAGAAACACACACTGTTACGTTTCTGGAAGTGGTAACATTGACAGATTTCAGCCTCAAGGACACTAGGCTTAGTAGAGGGTTGGCGTACAAGGCTGAAAGGAGAATATGTGAAGGTCTGGAACTGAACAGTGGGACCTCTAGCCCCTCCCAGTGTCCATCCTTCATCCTAACTACCAGAACACCCACTTCAAGGTTTAGAACCCCAAGCAGGAGGCTGAAGAATTATTTTCTTGAAAAACTCAATTATTCTAAAAGCAATGTTGGAGGTTCCCTCTAATGATCAAATTTGCTCATCCCTAGGTCATCTGTGGTAACACTCAATAAGCCCCAGTCATTTGAGGAAAGACTTCAGCCTGAAAAAGAGAGACCAAAGCACACAGTAGAAGAAAGAAACTTAGGGGAAATAGAAACAAAGTAGGGAGCAGGAAATCTAAGTGTATAATCTGTATCTTCAAAGAAAGGAGAAGATACTCCATCTATGAAACAAATGCAGGGTGCTATTAATTTAAAAGGAATAACCAGGAAACAGGAAATGACCCTTGCAAATTAAAATCATGATCACTGAAATTAAATACTACTACTACTATTAATAATAATAATGGCAATGGGAAGGTTGAATCACCCATAGAATTTTCCAAAAAGCAGGACAAAACTATTTTTTAATGTTAAATGCAGTATAAAAAAATTAGAGACAATCAAGAGTACCCAAAATCCAACTAACAGAATAAAGAAAACAAAGAAAACCAAACATACAACAGTTTCCCATAACTGATGGTTTTCTCTAAACTGAAATTCCATGTACTCATTTCAGAACACCTGGGACAGAGGGGCAGATGGTATGGTGGTTACACATATGGAGTTTAGCTCCAGAGTGCCTGGATTCACCACCCATCTGCTCCACTTATCAGCTGCATGACTTCGGACAATTCACTTGGAGTCAGTGCTCAGTTTCCTCATCTGTAAAATGGGGTTGATATCGACAATATCTATCACCTAAGGTCATTGTGAGGATTGGATTATTATTAAATGCACACAAAGTTCATGAAGTAGTATCTTCCAGTGAGTAATCAAGAATTGATTATTAATACAATTATCGTAAGAGTTTTGAAGGTGGGGTGGGAAGGGTTTACATATAAAGTGTCAGGAATTGGAATGGCATCAGATTTTATAAACAACACATTGGAAAAAAGATAAAACAATGCTTTCATAAATTTGAGGGGAATTATTTTTAACTGAGTATTTTAGAAGCCAAGCTAACATTTAAGTGTGAGGGTAGAACAAAAGTATTTTTAGAACTTCAGAATTGTCCCATTTTTGTTTTTGTTTTGCTAAACATCCATGCATTCTTTTTAAAGAAATTCCTGGAAGGCATGCTGCCTTAAAATAAGAATATAAATGAAGAAAGAAGATATTGGGAAGCCAGAATCAAGAATCCCACCAAAGGATAGCAGTAAAAGAAGTCTCAGAATAATAGTTGTGCATCAGGCCTGGAAGCCAATATAAATTCATGAGTGGATCAGATGTCTATAGGAAAAGAGATGGTTAGAAAAATAAATGGAACTGATAAATTATTTCATGTATTGGACCGCTTGGAAAATATTATCAAGATGAGTTTAAAGCATGAGTCTGAGCGTTATGGAAGATTCACTATAAATAAAAATTAAGTGAATTAAAAAAAGACAAATATTAGTTACCAGAAGAACAATAACATGTGTAAGAAAAGAAATCGTACTGTACTACTTGGC
The DNA here is from genome assembly GCF_036321535.1 of Camelus dromedarius. Classification (NCBI taxonomy): domain Eukaryota; kingdom Metazoa; phylum Chordata; class Mammalia; order Artiodactyla; family Camelidae; genus Camelus; species Camelus dromedarius. The sequence continues at coordinate 12,299,484 of NC_087444.1, forward strand.
TCAGAAGTGAATTCCATTTACAAAATCATAGTATTTAACTAAATTCCTACTGTAACTCTCCCAAAGATAGTGGGGAGGTGGTGAGGACAATTGTTATTTTTCACAATAGTCTGTAGTTGGCTAATGTCTGACACTTACAAGCTAAGAAGGTAGTAAAAGTTTAGTATTTAGAAGCAAAGTGCTAACTAACAGAAGGAAATTAAAATCTGTTGCTGGGTAACATGACAGAGGTCAGGGAGAACAGAAATGTGTTCTGAACAGGTTTTGTAGTAAGACTTGAAATATTAAATTATGTGCCTGTGTTAAATGAATGCAGTTATAGATTCACTGTAAAATGCTGTTTCGTTAAAACCTTCTGACTCTCTGATATGTCTCTTTCGACTCTAGAACCCCCTCATCTTAGCTAAATATTTCATATACTAGTTTTACCACCTCTTTCTCTGACCAGCTTTTAGGCTTCGTATTCTCTTAAAAATTTCCCTTTTCCCTGTTTCAGGACCTGCCAAAGAGCCTGTGGGTTATAACAGCGGGTCCTTCCCATTAATGCTACTGGCAGAGACGCCCAAAATATTCCTGATTGATTGAAGCCTGCTTTGCTAGTCCCTCACTTTCGGGAACACTAAATTCCTTTGCAAATTAAAAACAAACACAGCTGAACTATCTTATGTTTAATTTAGCCTAGCCCAGATTAATGGAACTTCAGGCAGTTTGGAACCCTTAGGAACTTTTCTGGGATAATTATAAAAACATGCATATTGGCACCAAATTCCTTTCTTTAAATCATTATTTTAAACACTGTATTTTTTATTCTAAGATGCTAGATTTTTAGAGTGGTTTTCTGTGTTCGGGGGGCATTAAAATGTAGAAATATAGAGTAGATAAAAAGTAAAATTAATTATTGTCATAATGAAGCCTCTCCCTAAAAAATTACATCAGATTTGCTTACAAAATTTTGTCGTAAATAACTACTGATTACTAACACATGGGGAAGTATATGTATATTATATACAAATTCACACACGTATATATAAAATTTGGTGCAGCTGAGATGGCTGTCCCTGCCTTTTATTCTCCCCACTGCAGTAAACACATATAAAGGCTTTCCTTTGGTTCTAAAGCTACAGCTGTGGTGTACAAATTAGCTCTTGGTTCTGGCAATGTTGAAGCCTGGCTATTTAATATAATCTGCCCCATGCCTTTGCACAAAAAGAAAAACAAACAAAAAAATAAAAACAGAGGCAAAAATTCTCACCGTGTTTTATCAAGTTTATAACAGCTTAGTCTGGGGAGCTGTTACAGTCTCAAACAGTTCATGCCTGTGTCACAGAATGCCTTTATAATATTTCTTTGGCCCTCCTTCTTAGAGGTTTTTTTTTTTCTAATATTAACTCTTTTTTTTGTGGCTATTTGGGTCTCCTGCTGCAATTTATTCCAAAATACTGCCCAGTGGAAGAGTAACCACAAATACTTCCTCAAAGATTACAGTATGCTAGGTTCTCCATTATTTCTAGGGTTCCCACATGTCCTCATTTGCCTGAGAGGGTCCAGTTTATGTTTCCCAGCAAAATTAAAAATAGTAATCAATTTCACTAACAAAATTGCCTGATTCAGGTTTGTAGATGTTGCATATGTAAGGAGGTAGTGGATCCAAGTTAGGTCCTTAGTATTTAAAAAATGAAATATGTAAATATTCTAGATCCTTGCAAGAGAAACAGTCTAGAGTTTGGAAAGGTAAAAAGAAACAAGGATTTGAGGGGGATAAGTAAACACAGTTCGAATACAGTGAGTTTAGAGAATCCTTAGGATCAAGTGGACCAACGAGAAACACACTTAACACATGGAATCCTGACATCAGACTCAGACCAAAGCTGTTTTCAGCCTGGTTTGAGATTCTTAGCGTACAGTGGGAGACACGTTGTGACTGAGATCAGACCTACTGTGATTCCTGTATTTTGACTAAGCAGAGTCGGGAATCTTACCTCACAGGATATCTTTTGTGAGAACCACGTAAAAGCTGACGAACTATAACCACTCAGACAGAGTTCTGAGCAGCAACTTGTGGCCATACTGGCATCATTCTACTTCAACAAATACACACAATGCACCATAGGAATACAGAGGAGGGAGCCGGTCGTTCCTCGCAGGATAGAACCTGGTGATGAAGGAAAGCTTTCCGAGGGGAGAAAACATTTTATTTAAATATTTAAAGATGAGTCAAAGTTTGCCGTATCAGGGAAGGAGAAGTCAAAGTCTATTTCAGACCCATTATAGTCCAGGAGTATGACTAGAAGGGCAGTACACGAGATCCATCAAACCAGGCCCAGGGCACAACAAATGTTATCTTACCTGTCTTAAACGCGATTACACTGCACTTCAGTGGCAGAAGCTGCAGGTTATCTCCTAACATGTATTTTCCCCTTGTTCTTTAATTAAAAAATAATAATAATCTAGGCACATGGCTTTGCCATTTCAATCCCCAGCCTCCTTTGTCACTAGTTGTAACTGAATGACTTAGTTTTATAAAGGGAAGGGTTATATTGTTAAGTGATGCTTCTGTGAGGTGCTTACTCGAAAAGGTAAGAAGTATCGCTCTTCTCCACCGCTTTCATTTCTCTGTCTGCCACCTGGAATGTGGCTGGGAGACTGAGGTTCTAGCAGACGATCTGAACCACAGGAACCGAAGCCACAGAAAGCGACGGTGCAGCAACTGAGCTGGAAGTTACCTGGGGCCATTCTCGCAGTCCTGGATTTTCTATCCCTGTAATTATTTTAATCAAAAGACACACCTCACTTTTATATTAGCCGAAGCTAATCTTAACTGATACACCTTAAGAATTACCATCAATTTAGGGAGATCATTTACATAAACAACTGGCTTCATATCAGTTCTAGCTCATCTCTGAAAATTGTACCTGAAACCTGATTCATACTGAACTAAAAATATTTTAATGATGTTTTCTGCTAAACTGTATTTTAAAACACATGCCTCCTCATTTTTAGGCAAGCTGAATATTCAGCTCTATTTATGAGTACATTTTAGGGAAAAATCATTTAAAAGCTTTTGTGTTTAATGATACAAAGAAATAGCAGTCGATTTTTAAAGATGTCGTGAGAGCCTAGATTTTAAAGCAAAACAGCAATGCCATTTCGAGCAGTGATGGACAAGCCTCAGAAGGATTAGGATTTGGGTTCTAATTTGCAAAACAGGGCTTGTATTTGGATTAGGATTTGACTCCAATTTCTCTTTATGGATTTAGGTAAAGCTTTTATTAATCACTCATCCTAAAGAGTGGCTTGAGTCTGTACAGGATGGGACAATAGATATATTTTTATTTAATAAACTCAAACAAACAAATAAAAACTCAGTGAGTGCTCCTGGCTGTTACACCTGGATTTCTGCTTCTTAGATGCCAGTCGCTTTCCAAGCAATCATGCCATTTTATTTTAGGAGCCCATGATTCAAGTCTTAGAATTCTTGTGGAGTGATTACATTGTAAAACATGTCCATATTGAAGTTATTTGGAAGAATTTATTCTTTAAATCAAATTTCTTAAGTGTGCGTATGTGTATATATACATGTTTATATATTATTATATTATTTATATTTACATGTTAATATAGATATGAAATAAACATTCAAAGAATTCTAGACAAGCAAAATTCTCTATAATAAAATTATAGTAATACCCTAAGACAACTCATTTGTGATAATACAAAATTTCATATAGCTGCTAATTCAGATATTTATGCCATAGACAATTGATGGCTAACTGGAACATTTCAAATGGGCACATGCTAAACTTCTTATCTTCTGCACGTGGAGAGAAGACAGAGATGGACAGATGAGGTATGAAGGGGAAAAGGGTAGGTAACTCTGTCTTAGGAAGCTGAGGTTGGAAAACGGTAGAACCTAGTTCCCCTGAAATTCTTTCAGCCCAAATTTTCCTGAATGAGATAGGGGTTCCAACTCCCAGAAATTACTAATGTCTGCTACCGACCAGGAACTGCCAACCAGCCCAGAAACTGGATCCTCCCTATAATTATGGCAACACCCACAAGAAAAACTAGAAGGCATTGAACAGACAGCAAAAAAGTAAAGCTTGATCTATAAATGGAACTCAGGAATTCCAGCAGGCCAACTTGAGGGCCAGTTCCCGACAATCATTCCATTAACCTCATAGTAAGTGTCTGACTCTTTCTTTGGACCACGTTGATTGTATTATGATGGAGCTGCACTGTATTGAGAAGAAAGGCAAACCTTTTGTGAGTTATACACTGTCCATCACCTCCTGTGAATTGTGGAAAATATGTATGCTTGAGTCCACTCCAGAAAATGCTAATTAGTGTGTCTAAATGGAGACCAGGCACCTGCATTTCTGCATCGAGGAAGCTACCCGGTAAACCTGATGCTTATCTGTATTTAGAACCACAAGTACAAATTATTGCTTTGTGGGCAAATGTTGTCTTCTCAACAAGATGGAAAATCCCTTGTGGTTTTAAGATGTGCCCTTATATTTCCTTTGATTGCTCAACAGCAGCTAAGACAATACTGAGCACACAGCACCACTTAATAATGTGATTCAGTGGCTCTATCTTTATGTTAGGAGGTTTTTTGGGTTTGGATTTGTTTTTCCAACTTGGCCTTCTATCCCTGAGTACCTCTCTGTCCCGGAATAGAGAGGACTGTGGTAGAATTTAAATATAAATATAATATATTAATAATATACTATATTATACATATATGTCATATACGGCACGAAGCAGCTGAGCTGTGGGAACCCTACCCAAGAGTAGTGGACACAGAAAGACAATTTTCTACAAGCTTGGAGGGGAATGCGGGGAATGAAGAGCCTTGCCCCCAGGTTGTGATTGCAGAGAAAGTGATGTTTCATGATCCAAGTGGCGTTGAATGTAGAAGATGGAAAGGAATTCAAGGACCACATGGATATTAGTTGTACAGATTGCTCAGCAAATGGTATAAAGAGTGTCCTGAAATGAGCAGAAAGAGAGCAGACGATACAGCAGCAGCCAGAGCAGGAGAGGTGAAGAGGGCAGACAAAGGCTCTGAGCAGAAGTGGGGCGCCATCCCTTCTCGGTGACTGCTGGAGAGATGCGGGCTATTAACCCGGCAGGCCTAGAGGAAAGCTGAATAGGACGACAAAACTGAGTAGAGTCTAAGGAATGTCAGACTATCTACATGAAAGTAATTGGGGACACTTACAAGTATTGATGGAGCAAAACTCCAAAAATGACGGGTATTTCCTATTCACCCATGGGATGTTGCTGAGAACTGAGATAAGAAATACTAGAAATGTGACTGTGAATATATTTAATAGTCGAAATTATCTATTATATTAGTGATTTTTTTTCTGAAGAGCAATGTGGAATAAAAAATATTTTTTATCCTGCTTTGTATTAAAAGGGAACCATAGGACTAAAAATAATATTTCACAGACACAGCAAATTTATTATGTGTAAAAATATTTGTTCATTCAGCTGTTGTGCTTTGAAATATCTTAGTCTGTTGGTAAGAAACTAAATACAACATAGTGAGTCACACAGCACCTTTTAATGAGCTGATTCTTTTAACTGAACAAAGGTCCCAATAAAACTCTATTTAAATAAGTGTTACCTTCTCTATCATATGGGGCAGATTTTCTCTGTTGTGTTTTCTTCCCATTCAATATAAAAAGCTAAAGACTCTCCCAATTCTTTTGTTTTTGTTGAACTACTGTCTATCTTTAAACATTTGACCCTCATTTTTCATTTTATTTAATAAAACGTAATGTTTGCTTTGTAAGAAATAATGTAAGGTTCCTATATGTGTTCTGATCTTCACTTTAATACATTTATCCATAGCTACAATTATTAATTTAATTCCCTAAGATGAAAGATTTTCAACATTTTGATTGTAATGTTGTAAGCAACACTAAAATAACATAAATGTAGACAAATCTTTAATTATTTGTCATGATTACCTCAGGGTCAATTTTTTATGTGTGGAATGAACGGTCACAGTATACACATCTCTGAGGCCGTGGATGCTGACTACAAATTTAGCACTAACAGGTTGTGCCAGCTGGGCTCCTGCTGGTACTTTATAAGAGAGTATCTGCTTGTATCCACTTGCCCATCAACACTGGGAATTATCCTTTCTTTTTCCCTTTTAATTTTGAAAAAAAATTCAGATTCATATAGACTTGCAACATCAGTACAGAGAAACCTGTGTACTCGTCATCCTCTCTCTTATTAGATACGTTCTCTGGCATTCTGTATTAGTAACTGGATATTAATTCTCCTAATTCGGTGCCCATGTTAACTGAATGATAAAGAAAATGTAATTGATTAGTTGTAGTGAGTGCCCAGAACTGAATCAAAGGTTTCTTATGTCTTAGAACTTGCTCCCAAGCCTCAAACAGTCCCTGAAAACATTGCACAGGACATTGCACAACTGTAGAAAAGCCAGTTTTCAGACTACAGAGTGGAAATGAAAGACAATTGTGTGATCCCATTTGCAATGCTGTGTTCAGTAAGCACACTATAAAGGACATGCTGAAATTTCAAACAAACGCATAGGTGAAGAATGATACAAAGGACAAAAAAATGAGGATGATCACAGGCTGAAAAGGAAAAACCTGGGGGGTATGGCAACTGTTCTCAACAACTATCACAAAGTGATGTCCTTAGGAGAAAGATTACTTACATTTTTGTAGAGAATTACAACCAATATATAAGTTATTCTAGGCATATTTCTATTTCATATAAAAATTATCTATGGTTATTTCGCATAAGATGAAAAATACTCTATTGAATAGAGGTGTGTAAAGGGGCATAATGGTAGATCTACCTCATAAAAATTATGTTCATCACTTAATGCAGTGCCTCTTGCAAAGTTAATACTCAGCAAAGAGCAGCTATATTATTTTGTGATTCTTATTCTTATTCCTCTTATTATTATTATAGTGATGGATTTACTGCTTTGAGAAATATTAGACCTGAGAGCTTTTAAAAAAAAACTGTTTGAAGATTCGAGAGAAAATGTGAATATTAGGTGGGAGTTTAGGCTACATCAACATACTTCCTTTCAGATCTTAGGTTCAATTATTATAATCACATTTCTATTTGTATTCAATTTGAGATCTTAGAAGAGTCTCATAATTAAATTCAGCCTTTCCTAATTCTACCCGAGGGAACTTTCTGACATGCCCTTCTCACTCTTTTTTGCCACTCTTTGGAGAAAAAGCTAACCCTAAGAGAAACGATAACAAAAAGAGGAGAGCGATGAAAGAAGAAACAAAGAGAAAGGACGATCCATAAACGACCGAATTGCTTCCTGAGAAATCCAGAAATCATTCTGCTTTAGGATAGGAAAAAAACAAAGATCATAAATTATTTTGATATTTTTATTTTCATTTGGTTGTGGAGAAATCATACTGGTCCAAAAGTGTAATAATGTGTTCCTAACGATCCTCTTCCCCTTTGCAGAACCATCATTCCTGTTTTTCAGCTTCTACATGGGTGGTAAGTCACCCTACCTGCCTTGGACCTGACTCTAATCAATTCGTCTTGGCCCTTGAGTCAAGTCCTGAACCTCTTTCTTGTCTCTCCTGATAAATTACCTGCATTCAGCACTGTACCGTAATGCAATAACCACTGATAAACTCTCACTACGGCAATACAAGTTTAATACGATATAACTCAAGAATCATAGAGTGAATTTTAACAAGTCCTTTCAATCATATATCAAAATAAATACCAATAAAGGAAATTTCAAGCAAGAATGAGAACTGGTAGATAATAATGGAGGCATGTCTTTAGTTCTAGACATAAAATAATTTATTTATTGGAGGTAAGAATATAGACCTGGGGGGCATGGCAAGTTATAAGTTAAGAATATAATATCTTGCAGTAACCTATAATGAAAAAGAATATGAAAACGAATATATGTATGTATATGTATGATTATGCTGTACACCAGAAATTGATACAACATTGTAAACTGACTCTACTTCAATAAAAAAAAAAAGAGTAAAATTAAATAAGGTGCTGTTGGTGGGCAAATAATATTGAGTAGCCCCAATGTAGGTATATGTGGTATAGTGTTGGCACAGGCCTGCTCTGCAGTCAGAGTTTGTTTTGCTTCCCAGTCGGTGCTGGGTGTTGTTGTACTGCTCCAGCTCTTGTGTAGAACTTACCAACTCACATATTGATGTCTTTCACTTTAGACCAAAGTGGTATCGATGAGGGAATGTCATGAGGGGTCAATTCTGAATCTTCATCAGTTTGACAAAGACTTAATATGTCATCTGAGTAATGGGAACATGTCTGCAAAACCACTAGGCCCTGAAATTTGCAGAAATCAAGACCTTGTGGCTTGGACCTTGTCAAGCATGCTCTCTCTGGAAGTCATCCTATGCAAAATTGATAACGGAGGTCCTGTCAATACTTCTTGATAAAGATAGCAGATTGTCTATGCTTCATTTAGTGCTTTGAGGGTCAGAGAAGGACAAAGCTGTTATACATAATTGCCCACCATTTTCTGATTTAATTAGCTTTACAGTAATACTGAATTTCAGGACTGAGTCCCTTTCCATCAATGATACAAATATCTCTTTTTAAACTAATTTTCTGATGATTTAATACAGAGGTAACAATGTAGAAATGTACTACCAATTGCCTAAAGTTATTTCAAAATATAATTTCACCCAAGAACAATGAAATGAGGAAAGCCTGACTAATGAATAAATATAACAGAACAAAAGATCACCATACTGAGAATTAAGTTTAATAAATTATTCCAAAGGAAAAGCCCAGGAGAATTACTAGAATAAAGCTAGTTTTTTCTTAGATTGTAAAAACGAGTTACCCTCATTTTTATGCAATCAGTTGCTAAGTGTGGGAAAAAAGAGTTAAAAAAAAAAAGAAATCAAAGGTTACAGTGTTATAACAGAACACATATTCAAAAGACTGAGGAGCATACGAATTCCAAGCAATTAAAGTATGCGATGGGGGAGGGTTTTTCTCTGAAAATATCAAAGACATCTTTCTAACAGGTAATTATAATTTCTTCACAACTGGATAAGTTGACAGGTAGGTTGGAGGAGGTAACGTAAATCTCTTTCACTGAGTAGAGCAGTTGCATTCAGGTGGGGCTGAAGCTCCCACAGCCACCATACACCATGGCCACCTACCTCACAACTTGATCAAGACTCAAAGTTTTAGTGAGTTTGGAAATGAAAGAAAGATGAATGCTAACGAAGTAATGGTTATAAGAATATTTTCAAAGTAAGTGGGAAAAAACTTTAGACTGTGCCCTAGGATTTGTTGTCTTTTATCCATCACCAGCCTATGATCTGGTCTTCGGTCGGGTAGATTCCTTGTCATTTTCTTTTCTTCCTTTTTTTTTTTTTTTTTTTTTTCATAAAAGTTTAAAGCCACCTTTCTCTAGTAGTGTGGTGACATGTGATTTGGTTAAGCTCCCTAGTTTTCTTAAGACTGTCACACCTGCCTCCCATCTTGATCAGTAAGTAAAGCAAAGCAGATGCATCGAAGCTTGCCTGCCTACTCTGATGTCCTCACTCAGAATCTTGCCAGAAAACATAAGCTGCTGCGCCCCACGGCTCCCCTCTGATAAGGAAACTCCATGACCGCATGATGAATTTAAAATCTGCCTGTATCTCTGAGTTAGTGTTCGATGTTGCTATGACGAAGTGGAAAGGTATTGAAAATAATGTTCTTTTTAATAAAGTACTAAAATTTGCAAATTTTTTTTTTTTTACAAAATGTAAAGAATTCATCAGAATAAACAATTGGAGAGAAACACTCATCAACACTATTCAGTTGTTCTTTTACCTGTAAGAACTGCTTTTTGCCATCAGGTTTGACGAGAGACACTAAGAATAAGACTCATTTATTAAAGTCATACTACTTATTTTACTGAAAATGATGTCAAATACCACATACCATATCCTTTTTATGAGAATCCAGGAGAATAATTTCTTTAAGGCATCAATATAAAAAAAAGTACTTTTCCTGGTTTTCTCATATGTTCTAATAAGATTATAAATAATTATGTTGATTCCGCTTTGACTGACTGGAAAGTCTGAATTAAGATTTGGGCCCCTTAATTAAGGAAAATTTCAGATACATGCAAGATAAACTGAATAGTGCATTGTACTTCCATGTGTCCATCATCAAACTTCAATAATCATCCAGCCTTTGGTTTTTGTTTCATTGAAACCACCTCCCACTCCTCATAATTATCATCACAATCAGAGATATTTTATGTAAAATGTATATACCTTAAACTGCACAAATATTAACTATACAATTTTTAAAATCTCTTTTCAGCTTTATTGAAGAAGAATTGAAAAAATGGTATATACCTAAGATATAAAATGTGGTTGATTTCATATGAATATACGTTATAAAATGGTCACCACTATCAAGCTAACTAGCATTCATTATCTCACACAGATTTTTTTTATTACCTCATCTTTTTTTTCTTTTCTTCCTCTGCCTCCCTCCCCTCTGACAACTACCTGTTTGTTTTTTGCATCTATGAATCTGTTTTTGTTTTGTAATGTTTGTTCATTTGTTTTGTTGTTTAGATGCTGCACATCAGTGACAACATACATTGTCTTTCTCCATCTGACTTATTTCACCAAACATAAGACCTTCTGGGTCCATTCATGTTGCTGCAAATGGCAAGAGTCCATTCTTTTTCTTCATTCCAAAGTGTGTGTGTGTGTGTATATATACACATATATATATATATACATAAATATACCATGTCTTCTTTATTCATCTATCAATGAACACTTAGGGTTCTTCTGTACTTTGGTTATTGTAACTAAAGAAGCAATGAACATAGAGATATATATATATATATTTTCAAGCTGGTGATTATGTTCATTTCAAAAAAAAATACTCAGAAGTGAAATCGATGGATTATATGGTGGTTTATTTTTAATTTTTTCAGGAAACTTCATACTGTTTTCCATGGTGGCTATACCAATTTACATTCCCACCAACAGAGCACAGGGGTTCCCTGTTCTCCACATCGTTGACAGTATTTGTTATCTGTTGTCTTTTTAATAATAGCCATTCTGTCAGGTGTCAGGTGATATCTCATTGTGGTTTTGACTTGCATTTTCCTGGTAATTAATGATGTTGAGCATCTTTTCATGTGTCTGTTGGCCATCTGTATGTCTTCTTCGAAAAAAATGTTTATTCAAGTCCTTTGCCCATTTTTAACTGGATTGTTTGGGTTTTGGGTGTTGACTTGTATGAGTTTGTTGAATATATTGATTAACCCCTTATTGGATATATCATTTGCAAATACCTTCTCCCATTCAGTAGGCAGCCTTATTGTTTTATTGATAGTTTCCTTCACAGAAGCATTTTAGTTTGATGTTGTTCCATTTGTTCGTTTTTACTTTTGTTTCAATTGCCTGATAAGACATATCCAAAAAAATATTGCTAAGACCAATGTCAAAGAGTGTACTGCCTATGTTTTCTTCTTGGAGTTTTATGGATTCAGGACTTACATTTAAGCCTTTAATCCACCTTGAGTATCTAGAGACAAATAAATATTGCTTCTTAAAATTTGGTTCTGTGTAGTATTTGCTTATATTGATTAATAATAATGATGAAAACAAAACCAAAGTAGCCTATATAGTAATTTCTAAGTACCAGACTCTATTTTAAATTGCTTCAAATACATAACTTATTAAATCCTTGTAACAGCTTGGTCAGATATATATATCTATATATAGGTATATAATTTATATATATATATATATAATACATATACAATTATATAGATATATAATTATGTATATAATTATTATCTCCATTTTATAGTTGAGAAGCTCTTCTATGCAGCCTGGAGGTTCAGTGTTTAATCTCTGGAAACAGGTCGCGAGCCTCAGCCCCAGCACTCACCAGTCATGTGACCTTAGTCAACTGGTTCCGTTGTCCATTGCTATGCAGCTCTCAAAACTAGGGAACGTACATGAACTCTCTCTTCCTCTTCCTCTCTCCTCTTCTCCATGGTGTCTCTTTCTCTAGGGATTCTCCATGTACCTTGGGCCTCATAAAGCAAGGTCATCTTTGGCTATTCACATCTTTTTGTCTTGTGGCAGAGGTATACATAGACCTCATAACACTATCTTTCCTTATCATCAATATTGCCATGCATCTACCATTGTCCAACCTCCTTAATTAAGTTGTTTTTTTTTTTTTTTAAACCACTGTTTTAAGAAATCATCGTTTTCTGCAAGGCAAACTTTCTGTTTTGCTTCTCTGAATGAAGATGACCTAATATTTTAATGTTCAAATACCCAAGGTTGACTCTAATTACCTCCCCCCTCAAAAAAAAACCCCAAATAAGAAAGGCAATCAAATACCCAAAGTTAATATCTTTTCAGATTTCTATGAGGAGTACATACTCTTCTGTTAATAGTATGCATTAAATGTGAAACAACTCAGATATGTTTTTACTTATAAATAAATTAAATAAACCAGTATGTGTAGATGGCTGAAAATATAATGCATAATGTAAAACAAATGGAAGTTGAAAGAACTACATTAAAACAATAAGAAAATAATTTTGTGGCTTTTTTAATGGAGTTGGAAACTAATAATATCCCAGGGCTGAAAAAATTTCAGGTTAGATGTGGTCACCTCTATCTGGACCACAAGAAAAGTCAGTCAGGGACACTACAGCTCAGTTTTCTGGGCATCAGGAGTTTCCTGGACATTAAAGTGAAAGGGCAAGAATATGAAGGAGAAAAACTTTGCAGAAGCTAGGAAGAAAACGGGGCTGTTTTGATGCCACAGTCGGCCACAAGGAGACTTAATGGACAGTGTGGGCCATCAGCCATGGAAGGGCCACTGTGCTATCACCAGGGAAAGATTGTCCTATTTGTGGCCCATTATTAAAAATCCCCCCTCAACTCATACTTTTTTTTCATTTTATAAATGCTTTTATCCCATTATCTGCAGAGTCTTTTGGACGTCACGGTGAGTGGTATGGGAATCATTAATTTTTTGAACAACAATTTAAATACTATATGACAACCCTCAGCTTCTGCCTCTGGTTTACTCACAAACACCTAAAGGGGCATTTGCCATCCTTTTTATCTCTTTTATTCATATTGCGAGAGGCATGGCCAACTAAACCTCTCTTCTCACTTCCTTTTCTTTCAAGATCCTCACCGCTGCCTCCCAGTCCGATAACAGTGGTCTTGGACATGCAGGTCTACTGTCTGTCAACAGTCTTCTATCAGTAAATCATCTATCCTTACCTGACACTTATATTTAAGAAAAACACAATAAAACAATTAGCTTCCTTTTTCCTTTATTCAAGTATAAGTTATATTAATTTACTGTTGCTTTTAATTAAAATTAGCAAAGTCAATCCTATTCAAAAGTTTACAAGGGTTTGCTAACGCAGCATGAATATTATCACGTGATCCCACCCTTACCTTTGTACCTACTGTTAGAAGACACACTGAGACGTAGTAAACATTTGAAGAGTTTACCGGAGCAAAACTCTGTTTGAAATGGGCAGCACCAAGCCCAGAAGTGGTTAGGAGAGCTCCACTGGCAGGAACTAAGGGAAGGACTTAGAGAGGGGGCAGAAGCACAAACAGAAAATTATCTGACTGGTTATGGCGTCAAGCCTACTTGGCCGTTTATGACTGGCTGTCCTCATATTTTGACTCTAACCTTGAGGCATGTGTAAGGCTTAGATTTTGATGTGCCTCTGTACCCCACGCAGCACTAGAGTTACCTCAGTCTAACGGTCTCCTTGTTTAATTAACGAGACACTGCCATACTACTTCTTACTTTGTCTGAAGTTTCGGAAAAGAAATTAGTGCAATTTCGCCAGAAATCTCCTGTTAAAGTGCCAATTGTTAGCTAGAAGGATGGAAGTAAAAGTATTAATTTTAAGAAGATCTTTCCTAATATATTATTGCAAAAGAGTTTTTTTTTTAAGGTAAATAAAAAAGTTTATGCCTTCGGAGTGCATAGTGATGATGAGACACATAAAACAAAACGTAATTGCAATGTTCCCTAATCTATGGATACAAATTAGGTCACAAATTGGCTAATGGACAGATTATAAGGCTCCAAGCTCCCATGTGCATAGCAGCAAACATCAATATATCCTTTGTCAGGAGGAGTTGGGATGAGAATCATGGTATACAACCCAAACCCTTTCCTCCCCAATAAATATTCCACCCATTCATTTTTACACTCTGTGTAACCAACTTGTTAGAGAAACTCAGGGCAGCTACTCACCTGAGCCTGCCTGCTCTCCCCCTGAGAGTGTACTATCCATCTCTTAATAAACCCCACTTTACTTAAAAAAACTTTTTTTTAGTTGTTTTAAAAGTCCTTCACCCACACACCACAAGGGGGTGCTTAGACCATCCCACAGGAGTTCAAGTTGGCACTCATTACTGGCTCCTGCCACTCTGTAACCTGTAAGCAGTCTTGTAAGTCTCTTTTGCACTCAGCTGTCTTTTTCATGCTATCTGTCTTGGATCCATGAGAAGTCCTACATTCCTACAATTCCACTGGGCCATTCAGGACACCAAGCATTCTGGTAGATTGCTAGATCGTGGCAAACAGAGGATATGCCAATCTTTTGTGTGCCCACACTTAGAGTGGGCTTGCTAGAGCTGGATCTTACTTTGTACACAGAGCCATTTATCCTCAACGCATTGTGTGTGGCTAAATTAATGAGGAATCGAAGGAAGTCTAGAATTAGCTGTCCCACCGATCTCAGAACCACCTAAACCTTCTCTTTTGCCTGCTCTTTCCTTCTTCCTTTGCAATGAATTTTCTCTTGCAGACTCTGAAGTGCCTTGCAAAACTTTAGCTTTCATTGGCTGACAGTCTCTTCCCATTCCAGGCTCCCAGATACATTTGACGTGTCTGATCTTGGATTGAAGGCATGGTGCAGTTTTTTCTCTGTGTAGGAAGCTCCAAGGAAACCATACAAAGCAGTGGATGTGAAGAGACACTTGGGTTTGAAAGGAGAGGTGTTTGCTAACTTCGCATGCCCATCTGAGACCAAGCTGGCCCCTATTTCCGTAACCACTGGAACTGTCTTTAGAGATGCAGTCTTATAAAGAATATGACACCAAGAGCAGCCAAATAAATGTTTAATCTCATTCACATCAGTTAACGACAGAGTCCAGTGTCATCTCCACTCTGCTCGATCCCTTTGAATAGATGAATTCACTTGCAAAGTCGAGACTAGAAAAGGGACAAGATAGAATCAGGACAAGATAGAATAGAGGCCAGCTTGGTCTCAGATGGGCATGTGAAGTCAGTATGTGAGTTACTTTTTTACAAAAGGGCCAGCAATTGATTATGAGGTTAGCTTCTGGAAAATGCAAAGGGAAAGCAGCAAATGGAAGAAAAATTATCTCTACTTTAGAACTTTTCAAAAGATGCCCAGTAACATTAGCATATCAAGGACAAAAAATAGAAATACTTCGTCTACTTTTAAATTTTTACCAGTAAATGATTGTAGGTACAATAAAAAAAAAATCACTGCTACTCCAAAATACAGCTTTTAACTCAAATTATATTTAATCCAAGTATTATTAGGGCCATAGTCTAGGTCCCACGGTACATACATCCGAATTTCACTCCAAAAAAATTACAAAAGGCATTTCTGACAATGCTTGCATTTGCAGCACTGTTATCTTGTGTACCTTCTGCTTTTCTCGCCTTTCTGCGTATACTAAATAAGTAAATGTGCTTTCCCTGGTATTTCAAAATATTTCTACAGACCTATGCAAAGGAAAAGGCAAACAGCGTGAGATCACAGTCTCCATGCTCATTCTGGCAGAAAGGATGAGAAACACCACTCAAAGAATGATTTCAGAGCAAAGACGACAGCAAAGCAAGACCCCTCCCATGTAACACAGTCCACAACCCTGCCAATGGCAGCTGCCAAGATCAACAGGAAAGGGATTAAGTCAGGATTTGCTTAAAAGTGTTAGTAGTCCCACCCGAGTGAAAATACATTGCCATCCATCTGAAAATAGCTTCTCCACCGCCATAAAGTGTGAATTTACGTGATCACTTGGAATTGCGTTAATTCCTTGTAATTGGTAGACAATATGCTCATGTATTATGGGCTGAAAAATAATATCAATACATTTATGGAGGTGAAGATCTGATTTTTTTGACTTCCTAATCAAACTAATTACGTATTGTAATTTTATTGAGTTATTCGTCTTCCATCCCTCCTTACTTAATGAATCTTTTATAATCTATAATGTAACTCATAATTCATCAAATATCTGATTTCAAAATCCACTGAAATTACTAAAGAAGGGAATATAAATGTGTAAGTTCTTATTCAGGCACTATTTGCATGCACATTTATAAGCATGACTGTTTACATATAGTATGCTAAATGTCTATCACAAATATAAATGCAAAATGGATACAATTATATGGCTATCAACCAGTACAACATTCAGTGCACATTATACTTTGTGGAATATATTTTGCCTGGATGAGCTGCGACAGATTGTATAATAAAATGAACATGGTAAAAGTGCGTTTTACGTCAGGAAACAGAACAGCAAAGCAATTTCCTGAGTTGTTTAAATGCTTTCAGAGAGAAATGTCATTACATACTTGAGTTACACTGGCATGTAATTACATGAGCGTCACAAATAACAATGTCTTACTAAGAAAAACAGAAATTATTAGAGAAAAATAATTTCTCACCGTAAATCTTCATTTTAAGCTCAGGTAAATACACACAAAGGGGATTTGCATGTTTTCAAAATTAATTCTGGTCATTAAATCATCAATTATTATGATTCAAAAAAGTTTGTTTCTAATTATGTTTTTAAAATCTTCCTTAGTTTCAATAATAGTATTAGATTATTAAATGTGAAACAGTAATGATTGCTTACTTAGAGTTAAATTAAATTAGTATTTTTATTTTAAATTATGATCATTATAAAGAAGGTAGTAAAATCATAGGTTACATTTTTAAATGATCTATTGTTATTTGCATTAAAATTAGTTATTTGCTGGAATTCCAAGAAGTGTATCTTATAGCTACAAATGATTTAGAATGTAAAAAATCCCAAGTGAATATTTCTCCCAGCCTAACGATGATGAAGACCCGGATATTCTACAAAATCATAACTTTAGGTACAAAGGGAGCTGAGGTCATGATAATTAGATGAAGTGACTTTTTAAGGGTGACAAGACCATATGAGTAGAGACAGGATATATGAACTGTTTCACCCTTTAGCAGAGTATGAGAGGAATAGAAGGTAGAAGAAAATAATTGAAATTTGAATGAATTCTTTGAGGATCAGTTTAGAATCCTTGGGAGTTCCAGATACAAAGGTATCCATCAATGTCCAGGGACCAAAGCACTTCCATTGGTCTTCACTGGGGACTACAAGAAAGACTGCGGGGAGGGCAAAGACATGAGAAAGCTCACCTCAGGGGTAAACAGAAGTTGCTTTCATATGAAGCAAATACCGTTTGACAGAGAGAAGTGAAAAGATGTCCTCTATCTCCCACTTCCAAGAAAAGATTCTCTGCTGTTGGGAAATTAGTCAAAGTAAAAAGCCAGCTGCTGCTGGGGGACAGGGAGCTCCGTGGTCTTCGGCAAAAGTTGGCCGCTGCTAGGAAAGAGGGAGGAGACAAAGCTGTCTGCCTCCGGAGGGAAGGCAGAAAATCCACATGAGACCAGTCCTTTCCACTGATACAAGGTGGATGTCTGAGGCTGTAGGGGGAGGAGAAACAGGACACAGACTTACACCAGATGTAGGGCAGGACCTCTATGCACTGGGGCAGGAAGAGGGAGGGCAGGAATGCTGAGAAAACATCACCACTGGGACTGAGCAATAGAACCAACTTTTGACTCCCACCCTGACCATGAACCTTGTACAGGTTAACAGGCAACAGCAATAGATTACCAAAAAAGGTAGGGAAAGCAAAGAAAGAGGAGAGACTCTCTCCATGGAATTTGTGTGCAGGGACTGCCAAAAGCTGAGGGTGGAGCATAGAGCAAATCAAGAAAGAAAAATCCTTTATGCACATCCTATGCATGAGGTAGCACTAGCTCACCAGTGAAATGCGCTGTCAGTAATGGAGCAAAACTTAATTCCAGCTCAGCTACTGATTAGATTGGCTTTGACACTCCCCAGCCTACACACACACACACACACACACACACACACACACACACACACACACACAATGGCCTGACAGAATAAGATGCATATCCATTTACCCATTTCTGGGCATAAATACTATTCACTTCTGCTCCTAATGTTCTGTTACACCCAACATACAGAATTCAATCAATAAATGTATTATGAGACACACAAAACAACAGCAATGACAACAACGATCTTTTGTCAAGAGAGAAAATAGTCAACAGAAAGGAACAGACATGGCTCAGAAGTTGGAACTGTCAGAGAAATACTTTAAAATGTGATTACATTTGTTAAAGATTCTAACGGGAAAGGTGACCAACATGTGTGAGAAGTGATGAATTTCAGTACACAGATGAAATGCAAACCGAAAAAATGGAATTTTTATCTTAAAAACTTTCCCACAAAGAAAACTCCAGTCCCAGATGGCTTCACTAGTGTATTCTACTATATATTTAAGAAAAAGAAAATCTACAAAGACTCTTCCAGAAGGGTGTAAGGGATACTTCCCAACACACTTTATGAGGCTAGTTGTACCCTGAAATCAAAACAAAGGTATTACAAGCAAAGAAAGCTACAGACCAACAGCCCTCATGGACAAAGAAACAAAATCCCTTAACAAAATATTAACCTATTAATCCAGCAAGTGGAATTTCTGCTAAGAATGAAAGGTTGAGTCAAAATTCATAAATTAATCGAGTAAACCATTATAGTAACAACTGTTACTATGTTAATATGAATAGATCCAGAGAAAGCATTTGACAAAATTAAGCAGCCATAACTTAAAAAAAAAACTACTAGAAAACTAGAAATAGGTGAAAATTCCCTCAACTTGGTGTAAAACCTATAGCTAATCTCACACTTGACAGGAAATGGCTGAATTATTTTCCCTTAAAGTCAGGAATAAGCTAAGAATGTCTGACCTCATCACCCCTATTCAACTTTTTCCTGCAAGTCTTAGAAAGTGCTATAAAGCAAGAAAAAGGGAGGGGGGAGGTTATACAAATTGAAATAGAAGTAAAACAACCATTAATTGTAGACAACATACAAGTAAGTAATCTCAGGGAGTCTACAAATAAACTACTAGAACAATAAGAGAGTTTAGCAAGGTTCTAAGACCCAGTGTCAGCTTAAAATCTCAATTGTATTCTTACCTATTAGCCACAAGCAAATGGAATTTAAAATTTAAAATTCCATTTATAACAGCATCAAAAATTTGGAAGTGATTTTGTGTAACATGAACCAAATATGTGCTAGACCAGTACATGAAAATCTAACACACTGCTGAGAGAAATTAATGAGGATTTAATTAAATAGAGAGAGAGAGCACGTTTCTGGGTTAAAAGATTCACTAATATTAAGATGCCAAGATGCTCGGAGTCCACCAGTAGGTTGAATGTAATGCTAATCATGCTTGATAATTACATTTATGTAAATAATCAAATCAAGCTATATTTTTAGAAGCATGGGTTATAAGTCAAGATAGTGGTTACCCTGTGGTTATAGTGTTCAGTATAGGGCACAAGGCTGGTAATAGTCTTGGGTTGTTTTTTTTTTTATTTGTTTGTTTGATCTGTTGCTATTTACATGAGCGTATTTGCTTCATAAAAATGCACCAAGTTTGACATTTAAGATTTGCACATCCTTTCTAGGTATAGTATTCTTTTAAAAAATCTTTCTTTAAAAGTGAAAGAAAAAGCAAGAGAACAGAAAAAGAACCTGGTGGTAATTATAAGATACTGGATTAGCAGCTGCAGATTGTGAAACAGAAATATTAGAGCTGAAAGAGACATTGTGCAACGACTCTTCCATCTCTACCTAATTCTATCTGTGAGACATCAGAAGTCCGCAGGGTTCAGGAAAACTCAAAACTAAAATCGTATCTTCCAAATCTGTGATATTCTCACCGTGCTATTTTAAAAATACAATGTGATATACCAGTGATTAGTGCAAGTGCATATTTGAAATTATTATGATTCTGACTCTGAACTTGACCCAGACACATGAGCCACCCAGTTGGTCCTTTAAACCACACTTTTCTTCCAGCTGATGCCCACACGGGGCTCATATTTCAGAAGCAAGTGGGGAGGAATTTTTGAGACTTGGTCATGTTTACGATTCTTTAATATTCTTCTTCTAATGAATGGCAAACAGAACTTCAATCTTGCTGTCTACACATCTGGACGAGAATTAATGTCACGTGAAGAGTGCCTTAATTCCTGAATCTACAACACGTTTTCAAATTCTTCCCTACCTTGGACACGATTATTTCAAATATTTGCTCTGATTATGAGGAAAGTTTTTCATAGATGTGATGCGATTCAAGTGAGACTTAAGCCTTATCCTTTGTAATAAACAGGTGGTAATAAACAAGAGGAAGGAGACATTAAAAAGAGGGAAAATACCATGGGGCAATCTTTAAGGGCAATTTAACTTGCATTACTTACTTTTTAGAACAAAATTGTTATAATTCATTTTTAATGCTCTGTATTAAGCAGATTAATCACCATTATTATAATTTAGTCCTGAGAAACTTTTTTTAAACTACAAAAAAAATGACCTTAGTTCAAATTATAGGGCACAGAGCTTGCAATGCAGGTTATGCCATTAAAAAAACAAAAACAAAAACAAAAACAAAAAAACATTAGGTACAGTAAGAAAGATATAAAACTAGAAAGTTTTCATTTTTAAGGACTTCATTAAAGTCAGATGTGAAATAAATATAGTTAGTGTTTAGTTTTTCTAATAGATGTTGTAGGGGAGAAGGTCTCTCTCTCTCTTTCTCTTCTTTTTGGCCCTACTCTCTTCCTCATCAGCACTCCTTGGTAACCAAGAAGGGAACATACTAATAATGACACGTCAACTCCAAGTGACTGACTGGCCGAAGACGAGTTGATGGAGGAGGCCAGGCCCTCCTGTATTCTGACCATCTGTTCACGAGGAAGCACGCACACGGCTCAGTTCTCTTTGCCTGGAAGTAAGCTGGTGGTGACGTGGGGGAGGGGTGCTCTCTAACTCCATGACGATGGCAAATTACTGAAAACCCTTCGCACCTGTTTCCTCATCTGTGAAATGGGAATCATAGTGAGGTTACTGGGAAGATTTACTGCTTTATATCAGGTGTTCAGCACAGTGGTTGGAGGATGTTAAGGAAGGAATTAGGGTGGTTATTGTTATTTTTACTACTACTTAGGGGTTAGGCATACAACCCTCACTTCAGCCCAGTTTATTAAGAATTCTGTGGTGGGTTAGTGGGAATTTGCTTACTTAATGATCAAGGGACTCCTTGATTTCCTCATTTGTTATTGTTCAAGGGAGTAGACAGCACATCCCTTGAAGCCTGGATAGGGAGGAGAGCGATTGTCCTGGCAGGGTTTGGGTATTTCTAGGTTTTTTAGCCAACATCAACTATCAGTTCCTCAAATACTAGGAAGCCCCCAACTGAGGCAGTTTGTACAGCAGCGACATAAAGGTTTGTGAACTGGACTCTCCTATAATTTCTAACTTCCAGCACCAAGAAGTTTCTTAACCAATCAGTATCACATGTCCTTTTCTGGAAAATGCGTATTGACAGTACTTAGAATTTGGAGACTGATAAGCACTCACAGATGTAACCTGTTATTCTTAACATTATCAGCTCCAGCAAGAGATTGATAGTTTTTTTAAAAATAAGTAGATATTTTCATTTATACCTATTAAACGTTAAGAATCCAAAGAGGGTGACAGGTACCCCAGAACTCAGAGTTCAAAATTATTGGTGATGGAAGAATCCATATAATCTACATTGATACCTCTGCGGGAGTTTTGCAGAACAGTTTCATCAATGGGGAACAATTTCCAAACATACCTATACCTGGAGACACCATGAAATCCAACCTTGCGTCCTGACTATATGCAGCACATAGTGAAACTAAGATACAGTCCCGATCTCACAGTTCCTCTCACACAAGATGCAGGGGAGGCAGAACCTTCAGGCAGTCACGGGAGGTCACAGGGAGAAGGCGTTTAAAGACACATTCTGACTTTGCTTGCACACATAAACACAGCTCTATGTTTTGACTTACATAAAATAGCTATGGTACTGGACACACAGTGGCTATGAAGTAAGTATTTAGTGAGTATATAAATGAGTGAATGAATGAAGAATGAATGATATTTTTTTAGAATACATTGGCAGTGAATCTCATGTTCCCATTTCCCTTTAAGTCATCTGAAGTGTAATAAATTTTTAGTTGTTTAACATGGCTTTAGGGCTTCTCCTTTATTTTCGTGATTTATAACATCTAACAACAACAAATTAATTATCAGTGAAATATCTATAATTAAAGTTCTATTTTAATGTTCTGGAGACACAAGAATACTATTTTTCATTGTTGTTTCCCTGGTGCTCAAATGTATCGACCACATTGGTTACTGCTTCTTTCAGTAGAAACAAACCAAAATCAATTGTGCATGCATTCTTGTCCACGATGATTTCTTGTTCTTAAGGATCACTTCCTTAGATGCATGTTATAATCAGGTTAATGAAGATTTTTAACCATGTTTGAAGAGAGTACTTGTTACGACTTTGAGATTCTAATTAAATCTGTGGCTTTTCAGGACTGAGTTCCTTCAAATTTATGTAGACCATAACGTAGCTCATTCAGTAAAAAATCATCTTGGTCACATTCCATCCTATGTCCTGGGTTGGGGCATAGCACAAAGCAGGCAAGCTCTATTCCTGACCTTAGGGAGCTTAGAGTCAACTTCTGAGATACTTTTCCTGCCCTCTTGTTCAGAACTCTGTTTCCAAACCAACTTGGACCCCTGAATTCTTAGCCATAGCCCATGGATTTCTTCTGTATGTTTAAAGATTTTTTTGGTTTGTAGTGGTTAAAACAAATTCTAGGTAAAAAGGACTAAAAAAAACCTCCCAAAAATCTATGAAAATAAATCTACCCAGGTTTCAGAAGCAGATGGGACCACAAACTGCAAATAAGGAAATTCTTGTTTTCTTTTTTCTGTATTCTAGTGAAGGACATCAACCTGTTACAAATTCATGATATATATTTTAAAAGTGGAAAACTGAGCAAATACTGTGACTGTTCTCTTTTTCAGATACTGTATATGTATCTGAATGGCTTTTCAGAAATATACTTACCTATATTTACTGTATTTATTTTTGAAGTAGAAATATGAATATATTTTTATCTTATTTTTCAAATATTTAAAGCAGCTTTATTTATAATACCCCACACCTGGAAATAACTCAATGTCCATTAACAGATGAATGGATTAAAAAAAGGGGTTATCGATAGAAAAAAGACTAAAAATATGGAATGCTTCACGAATCTGCCTGTCATCCTTGCTCAGGGGCCTTGCTAATCTCTGTATTGTTTCAAATTTAGTATCTGTGCTGCCGAAATGAGCAATGAATAAATTTTTAAATGTATGTTTGACTCATGTAGTGTTACTCTGCTTATTTTCAAATATATACTTAACAGCTTTTCGTATGTAGATTATATGTCATTTGTAGATTATATTACATACTTATGAATATGAGGGCTTCTCTTACCTGAGGGTCCCAAAACAATTTCTGGAAGATTATTTGTGTGTGTGCATATAGGGGGCGATCCCATGTGTGGAAAAGGAAACCTAAAACTGGTAAGTGTGGACCTGTCATAGTCAACTTCATTTCTTGTGTAAGGATGTTTTAGTAAATAGCAGAAGTCTTATTTCAGAAAGATCGAATCTCTACTCTTATTTTTACAATACTCGTTAGTCAAGGTTCTCCAGAAAAACAGAATTAATATTATATATTTTGTAACATGTAAAGACTAGAAAAACAGAACTGATAATGCATATATAATTACTATATATTACTTGGCTGACATGGTTATGGAGATAGCTGGAGTCACTTGAAGAACTCTCTTGCTCTCATATACAGTCATCCACCATTTCTTCTCCTTTGTTCTCTCTCATCATGGAATTGTCCTCTAGTGCTTCCACTGCTAAGGTCTGTTTTGTTAATTCTCTCAAAGGGAATATCATCTACTTGTAACCTTCATAAACAGAACCCCTGTGTGTGATGAGGCATCCAATATCAGAGGCTCTCTTTTCATGCAAACTGGCCTCAGGGCTGCAGGTTCCGGTCTCCACATGGTTTTGCCACTTCATCCCTTCTCTGCTGCCTAGAACCTACCCCTGACTCCTCCTGTGCTAATCTGATTCATGGGTAGACATGATTCAAGATTCATTTTACTTGACCTTGAATTACATTAATAAATTATTGTTTAATTATCTGAACTTTTAAATATAAAATAATTCCATAATTTTTAATGCATTTACTAAGAGGTAATTTTTATGCCTTATGTTAACTATTTTAAGCTGAATCAATTTTCTGATTCATTACAGACTATGTAATAATTTTTAATATTACTCATACACAACTTAATACCCTACCAGGGGTCTTCCAATAACATAAGTTCAGAAAAATAAATTTATAAAATGAGAACACATTAAAATAAAGGAAGCCAAAAAAAAAGAAAAAAGTCAATAAACCAGCCCTACAGCAATGGAACTAAGAAGCTGAAAATGTCATAAATTTCAAGTTAATTATGCAACTATGTAGCATGTTACAGAGACAGATAAAACCATATTATTTTAGCTTTTTTTTTAAAAAAGCAGTTGTTTTAAAAATATAAATTAGAATCACCTAGAGAGGATTTTTAAAATCCATATAACCAAACCTTATGAGTGGAGGCTTTGATTCAGTAGGAGTGTAGCCAGGCCTGAGCAGTGTGGCCCTCAGAATCTGAGAAGCACAGCTGTGTGTGTGTGTGTGTGTGCGCGCGCGCGCGCGCGGCAGGCGGTAGGGGGGTGGGGGGAGATGCTGATCTCAGCTTACCCTCTCAGTTCCTTAGCACCTTTCCTATAATAGGGCTAAGCAAACCCTATTATTTATACGTAACCTAATTTCTACCCCTAACTGTAATGGTTATTTTAAAAGAGGTAACTTTTTAAGTGACTGAATTCCAATATCCGGATAAAGATCATGTATTCTTTTTTCCGTAAACTGCCTTATTGGAGGTGGTCACTTTCCTCCTGGAGTCCTGGAAATGGATTCCCCTTTGAGATATTTATTATTAACAAATACTAGATAGGAGCAGACTCCTCACACTTTAATGTGCGTGTATTAGCACCCGGGGGGTCTGGTTAACATGCAGATTCTGACTGAGCAGGTCTGGGTGGGGCCAGACACCCTGCGAGTGCAACAAGCTTCCGGAGCTCCGATGCTCTGAGTAACAAGGACGGGGTGTATATTCACACACGTGTGCCTCACAGCTTGCTACTACATGAGATTATGCCTCTCATGAATGCTGGGGTAAACTTCACACGACTGTAATAAATTTTTAGAGGAGAAAAAACTTTTAAGTACAACCAGGCTAGAAGAACTTTACCAACTTTTAAAAATATATACATTTGCTAAATTAATCTATCAGAGTTGCCTTTATTTTAAATAATTTTTTAAAAATCCAAAGAAGTAACCTATTATAAAGGGCACCGTATTACTTTTCTGTATGCATAACCACCAGGAACTGAGCAGCTTAAGATGATAGATACTTGTTATCTCAGCTTCCTTGGGTCAGGAATCCAGGTGAGGGTTAGCTCAGGGTCTCACAAATGAAATCACTGTCAGTTGGGCTGCATTCCTTTCTGGAGTTTAGGGGCCTCTTTTTAAATTCACCTAATAGTTGGCAGAATTCAGGGGTTTTTTTGTTTGTTTTTTTGGCTGCAAGATTAAGGCCCACATTTTCTTGCTGGCTGTGGAGGTATGATGGGAGGGGACACCCAGCATCTGGGAGCCTCTCACAGTTCCCTGCCAGGAGTTCACAGCTCCTCCCATCCTCTCCCCAGAGGCCTCTCTGCTTTGAATGTCTCTTCTCCTCTGTGGTCTCTGACCTCTTGACTGAGATTTAAAGGGCTCATGTGATTAGGTCAGTCCCACCTAGAAAAATCTGCTTTTAATTAAACTAAAATCAATTGATTTGTGACCTAATTATCCAAGTGATAGTCCATCATACTCACAGGTTCTGCCCATATGCAAGGGGAAGGAATTACACAGGGTGCATCCACCAGGGGCTGGGGATCTCGGGGCCATGTTAGAACGTTCCTTACCACACACATGTGTATCTCCTTAAGGAGCACTGACCTTAATCACCTTCTCCTTTCCTATAGTTATATACACATGATTGTATTCCTTTAAATATTGTCACATAACCCTTTGAAAAATTTAATCAGCTTTATATAAAGATAGATTAAAGGCATTCATTAATTTTTTTTCCACCCAATGTATTTCAACATATTCTTAGTTTTTAAAATGTGGATTTGGGCTGGGTTTTTAATGCACTGAAGATCTCTGAAGTTATCACAGCTCTCTCTCTCTGTTCTTTACTTACATAATATCCATAATAGCCAATATTTTCTGAAGTTTTATTGTAGAAGAAGCCAATATAAAGCATAAAAATCCACATAGCACTGTACTGTTTATATAACTTTCAAACATATTCTATTCGTTTATCTTCATAATTCTAAGGTGGAATTGGCATGATTAATTTAAGGATGAGAAAACCTGACTCAAAGAGATGGCATGACTTTTCCAGTATCATCCCAGATAGTAGATGATGGTGAGAGCTAAGTAGCCTGACTCTGCTGTCTACTTCCAAGTCCTGTGCTCAAGGTTCAGTGTGACCTTTCATCCCATGCAATAGACTAGAAAGATTGCATCATCAAATTTAAGGTCTAGAATAATTAATGTAACTGTTACAGGTGTCCCAAACTATGAGGAAGCTTAAAGTAAGAGACTATGGCCCAGTAAGAAGAAAAAAGTGCACAGCATGGTGATAACCTATGACAAGTGTTATGAGAAAGTAATGTCAGAGCTGATACACAGATGGAGAGTTTTAAAGCTCTGGCAAGCCACATGGTTAGGAGAGGCTATAAAAGGTCAAATAAAAAGGTGATTATTATACGCACTGGGAAAAATACTGTTATGATATATTGTATCTCAAAAGAGTTTCTAGAAAAATATAGTTTTCATTTACCCTGGAGAAGGTAATGAAGTGGTGTAGCATAAGTGGAATAAAAGAACAGCTTTTTTAAAAATAGAGAAGGAATGAAAAAAATATACACTGCACTTACCAGAAACATACGAATATATAAATAATGAACATTGGTATTTTATAATGTTAACTATATACCCATATTTTCATTTACTTTACCATAAATAAGAACATTCTTCATTACTAAAGTTATGTATAAGCCCAAAATAGCATCATCAAAAAACATGAAAATGAAAATATGTGAATTATTTATTGTACAAATGGTTTTCTAAAACATAGAACATACAGTTAAACCTAATAAACTAGCACTTTACTATTTTATGCCTGTTATTAAAATTTTTACATTTTCTCTCATCACTGATGTTTAGCTTGGATTTTTATTTTATGGGTTTCTTTTAACCATTACTGTTTAATATGTAAAACAGATTCAAACCAATAAGTGCACAAATTCTTGGCTAAGAACAGTTCATGACAAAACAAAATAACATTTACTTTAAAGAATATAATATTACAGTGGTAATTTCTAAGAATAAAGTTAAACGTCAGTAGCTCAAGCAGGAGGCATATTACATCTCCACATTTGTAAATGAGGCTGTTTAAACTTAAGCCAAATTAAAATACTGACCTGTTCTACTAACATAGGGATAATTTTACTTAAAGATGAACAATAAGAATACAATGGAAATAGATTAAAAGTACTAAGATTTTGTACTCAATTAGGAGAAAAAATACTAAGGGAAAACTGGTGAGTATGGTAACAAGATAAAGACACATGGGAGCACCAGAATTAGTGTCTGTTCAGTGCGGTACAGAGGGGTGCACATGCTCTTCCCTCCTAAATCCACTTGGCTCCTCCTTCACATCATTCAGGTCCCTGCTCAAATGCCGCCTCATCAGAGAGGATTTCCACCACCACCCCGTCAGAAACCACACTCACCCACCTGCTCCAGCCCTCCTTAGTTAAGTTATTTTAATGTCACTCCCTGACACATATGTCTGTCTGGTCATCTCTTCCCACTAGAACAGAAGCTCAACAAACATAGTAAGTCATCAATTCTGCCTCTTGCTGTAGTCTCCACACTTACTGGTTACTCCGTAATACTTGCTGAATGGTTCAGTGAGAACACAACTGGTTACAAACTGATTAAATTTGAGGAAAAGCTGTTCAAACGCAGCAGAGCAAAACAGTTCTGAGTGACTCTTCACTGATATCCTTTTTTTTTTTTTTTTTTTTTACAAATGGTGGTTACAAACTGTATTGTATGTTTTGTGTTTTTCCTTCAAACAATCAAATTCAGTTTGGGTTGTTCCCGTAATGACTGAAGGCAATGCAGGTAAAGAAACATAAGTTTTGGTCTGGCCTTTCATGTTGTTAAGTATTAAATTAATGGCATTTAATTTGTTTTGATCAGTTTTAATCAAACAAATTAATTGATCTTATATTTAAAAATTAATAATCAATTTATTGTTGTTTATTACTTCAGCTTTAAATAAAAAGATACATTTTAACTATTGAAAACTTTACATTAATATTCTTACAGGAAAAAATAACTTTAGGATTCTGAAACTCAGTTCCTTACTAAGTTTTTCTAATGAAATAATTATTTTTATGGTATAATTTTTAATAATAGTACTTTCTTAAAGTATAATGTCACTTTGGAGTAAAATATACTTTTAGATAAAATATGGTATTATTACAAAAATATAATTAAGTTACTGAATAAACTAGACATCCTAGTGTGAAATTACAAAATAAATACTTTTTTCTATACCTTTGCTTCCAAAAGTCATTTTTCCTTGACCCTGGATAAAACTCAAGTAGATTAAAGTTTTTTCAGTCACTGATATCGCTGAGTATTGGTGAGCCTATGGAGAACCTCAAATTCTCATGCATTGTTGCTGAATGTGCACAGCAATACAAATTTGGGGGGAAAAGTTCCAACACTTTCTTATAAAAGTAAATACACACTTATTTCCTAATCCAATAATCCCTATATATTTACCCCAAAGAAATGAAAGCTAGCATCAGCAAAAGGCTTCTAATAAACTCAAATGGCTTAAAGACTTAAAT
Organism: Camelus dromedarius; assembly: GCF_036321535.1. Lineage (NCBI taxonomy): Eukaryota > Metazoa > Chordata > Mammalia > Artiodactyla > Camelidae > Camelus > Camelus dromedarius. The sequence goes on from NC_087444.1 coordinate 12,328,877, forward strand.
ATAAGGCAAGACATGATAAATCTCCTAGAAGAAAACATAAACAAAACATCCTTTGACATAAATCTTAGCAATATTCTCCTAGGGCAGTCTTCCTAAACAACCGAAATATGAGCAAAAATAAACAAATGGGACCTAATTAAACTTATAAGCTTTTGCACAGCAAAGGAAACCATAAACAAAACAAGAAAAACAACCTATGGAATGGGAGAAAATATTTGCAAATGATGTAACTGACAAAGGTTTAATTTCCAGAATATATAAATAGCTCATACAACTTAATAACAAAAAAACAAACAACTCAATCCAAAAATGGGCAGAAGACCTAAACAAGCAATTCTCCAATGAAGACATACAAATGGCTGACAGACACATGAAAAAATGCTCAAAATCACTAATTATCTGAGAAATGCAAATCAAAACTACAACAAGGTATTACCTCTCACCATTCAGAATGACCATTATTCAAAACTCCACAAATGATAAATGCTGGAGAGGCTGTGGAGAAAAAGGAACCCTCCTACACTGTTGGTAGGAATATAGTTTGGTGCAGCCATTATGGAAAACAATATGAAGAGTCCTCAAAAAATTAAAAATAGACTTACGATATGATCCAGCAATCCCAATTCTGGGGGTATATCTGAAAAGAACTCTAATTCAAAATGACACATGCACCCCAATGCTCATAGCAGCACTATATACAATAGCCACGACATGGAAGCAACCTAAATGTCCATCGACAGATGACTGGATGAAGAAGTTGTGGTATATTTATACAATGGAAAACTATTCCGCCACAAAAAAGACTAAAACACTGCCATTTGCAGCAACATGGATGAACCTAGAGACTGTCATTCTCCGTAAAGTAAGCCAGAAAGAGGAAGAAAAATACCATAAATCACTCATATGTGGAATCTAAAAACAAAAAAGGACAGTATGAACTTATCTACAAAACAGAAACAGATTCGCAGACATAGTAAACAATCTTGTGGTTACAGGGGAAAGGGGGTGGGAAGGGATAAATTTGGGAGTTTGAGATTTGCAAATATGAGCCATTATATATAAAAATAGATGGAAAAAACAAGTTTCTTCTGTATAGCACAGGGAACTATATTCAGTATCTTGTAATAACCTTAAGAACATGAAAACAAATATATATATATGCATGACTGGGACATTGTGCTGTACACCAGAGACTGACACATTGTAACTGACTGTACTTCAATAAAAAAAAATTTTTTTTAAATAAAGCTCAAATAAAGACGTTGAAAGAAGCTTTGTTCATAACACGGAATAGCCCTGACACTAGAAATAGCCCTGGTTTCTATTAGCAGAATGGAAGAACAGTGTGCTATATTAATATGATGAAACACAACTTAACATTAAAAGGAACAAACTACTGATACGTGCGCTAGCATGGTTGAATCTCAAAACTGTTATTCTGAGTGAAAGAAGCCTACACGAAAGAGAATGTACTTTGCGATTCCATTTATAAGAAGTTTTAAGAAAGGCAAAACAAAGTTATGATTAAAAAAAAATAGCAGAACAGAACAATAATCACAGCTGAAAGGGTAGGAAGTTGGGATTGACTGGGAAGAGAAATGAGGGAAATTTGTGGGCTGGTATTTGGATAATTTTGAGTTACACCAGTGTACGTATTTGTCAAAACTTAACGACTGGCATACTTAAGATTTCTGCATTTCACTCTTTGTTAATCTTACCTAAAAGAAAAAGAAAACACACACTAACTTACAAGCATGCTGAAGGATTTAGAGGTAAAGTGTAAGGTTGTCTATTATTTACTTTGAAATGAATTTTAAAAAAGGGCTTGTGGGTGGGTAAATAGACAGATAAGTGATATAAAACAAAATGTTGATTGTGAAATCTAAGTAGGAGGTAATATGCGTGTTCAAAGGTATTTCTTACAATTTTTCTGTATGTTTGATAATTTTCATAATGCAATGTTGAGATAAAGTAGGAAGAAAAGAAACAGAAGGACACGTTACAGGACAGCTGAATGCCAACTGAGCACAGCATTTGTTGGAAGATTAAGCAGAAACATGCCTGAAAACTAAAAGGAATTTTACTTACAAAGGAAGTTGGGGATCTCACTTTGAACATCTTGCTGAGTCCTGTCATCTATGGAAAAATATTAATGCGACATGTTCAGGTCAGGTCAATTCCTGCAGTTAATCATCTTTAAACAATATTTTCCATAGGCTGTGCGGCGCACTGTGCATCCCATCTGCTAGACCCTAACAACATAACTGGAAAAGAGAAAAATGTAGTGGATGAATTCTAATGAACAGAAAACTAAAAGATAATGTTTTAGGTAGGATGGTGGACAAAGAGCAAGGAACTCTGGAAACACCTAGTGTGCGTGTCTTGCTTGGGCACTTTTAGAGAAAGAACTCTGCCATCAGTGTAAAAGATGGACTGAAAATCTTTGCATAAGTCCAGATGAGGAGAAAGTTCACGAAGGATATTGATAGCAGAACTGAAAAAGCACACACCCTAAAGTGTAGGTCCACTTAGCATTAAACAATTCACTGCTGTTTTAAAGGACTTGGTGGATTAGGTTGGTGTTAGGAACAAAATGAGTCCAGGGAAGACAAAGACAGTATTATAGTTACAAAAGCATTTAATAAAATGAATGAGAAAATTGCTTGTGAATACTATTTATTGCCTAATGTTGAGGCTGGATATTGAAAATTCCATGAAATCTAATCCAAAGCTTAAAATCACCGTGGTTATCCTCACAGTCTCATTCATGCTAGCCGCCCAAGGTAATCTTTCTTCTATCGTTTTTTTCCTGAATGGATCAAATAATTCAGACCACCCTAGTGAAGTCTAATTAGGATGAGCTTTTAAATTTATCTAGGGAAAAATGTGTTCGGAGCTAATGAGGCATTGCAGGGAAAATAGACCTAGCCCTAAGCAATCTCCATAAGAAGAGAACATTCCAGCAGCCTGATTCAAAGACTGCATTGTGTGTGTGTAATGTATTCAAGAGAGGTTTTTTTTTTTTTCTCTCTCTCTCTCTTCAACTTCTCACCCTTAAACCAAATTTCACTTGAAAGAAGTAAAAGCATCAAGATGCTACGTTAAAACTTTATTTTAAGAAAAAGACAGGCAACATTCTTCTACAAAAAGCCAATAGCATTCTTTTCTTCAAAAATAAAATTCCACAAAAAGTTCAATATTTAATTATACCTTACAAGCAACTGAAAATAAACCATGTTGACAACTGGAGAAAGCATTCTTAGTATATGTATTTTGTATACTTATTTTGTATAGAGGAAAAGCAGGGTTTGTTTTTTCTTAGACACTGTCTGAAAGGATGATATACTTCGAATTGTATTGACTGATTCAGACCATTTCAGGCGATATTCAAGGCTCTGAAATGCTGATTTATTTGGTAACAACTTAATTATGGAGAAGCAGCTCTCAACCAAGGAATGATGGAGATTCATTTATAAAGGACAAAACTCTCACATTTCAGAGTGAGGTTAATGTCAGGCAGATGGTCCACCTTGAGTCCCAGGACTTCCCAGCTGAAATAAAGCCAGGTGCCCACAGTGGTGACTTCCTTGCTAACAAGCTCTTTATTAACAGCCTTCCCTTCCTTGAATCACTCTCTCACTTTCCTACCAAGGTTTCCCAGAATCATCTCCTAAATAACCTACCTCCATGCGAATCTTTGTCTCAGTGCCAGCTTCTGGGGGAACCCAAGGAAGACAATCACGGTATGTTAATTTTTAAGGCACAGCTGGATTCCCTTAGCTAATATGTTACCCAGAATTTTTCTTGTCGTCCTAATAAATGAAATGAGTCTTTACTTTTATTTTCTTCTTATCTTTATCTGGTTTTTGGAATCGAATTACAGTAAGCTCATGAAATTGAAAATTATTATTATGTAATTATTCATAAGATGGTTTTGTTTTTAAATGTTTTCTGTCAGGATTTTGTTTATCTGCATCTATTCTATTTTGTTTGGTTCACTCTTGTCAAAGGTATACTTATCTTTACAAAGAACCCTTTTTTAATTAATTTTTTCTGCTCTTTGTCTACTTCATTGATTTCTATTTTATCTTTGATTCTTCTTGTCATTCTGCTTCTTTGTTTCCTCTGTTGTTCTATTTTCTAATTTCTTTTGCTGAATGTTTTAACATATTTGTTTAAACCATCTATTTATACATTTTAAATATACAATTTCAATATACTTAAGGCTATTAGTTTCATGTAAGGACTACTTTAGCTGGGTCTCACAGAATTTGACATATACTTTTAAAGTATCAAATAATTCTGTGTATTTCTAATTTTTAAAATTCTTTCATGGAATCTTTTTCAAGCTCAGGATTATTTAGTAACATACCATATTGTTTTCAAAAATAACCCATTTTAAAGCTAGTGTTTAAATACCAATTTCTAATTTTACTATGACTTACAGAGGGAAATCTATAGGATATTGACTTCTAAGAATTTGATGAAGCTCCATTTTATGACCCAGTACATGCTCTATTTCAATAATTTCTTAATGTGGGTATTTCTCTGTCTCTCCTATTTGCTGTTCTGTAAGTTCTTTCAGTCAGAGGATTTTTATATTTAACTGTGAAAAATTTTTTTCTCCATTATTTCAGAAACATTTTCTATTTTTACAAATATTTCTCTCCTCCTTCCCCTCACTTTCCTCTGAAATTTCCAATTTCAAGATGTTAATATTTGTACCTTAACCTTGTATAAACCTCTATACATTTCCTATGGCTCCTGTAATAAATTACCACAAACTTAGTGGCTTAAAACAACACAAATTCATGGTCTTGCGGTTCTGGAGGTCAGAAGTCTGTGATGTACTTCGCTGGACCAACACTGTGTTCGTCAGGGCCGCACTCCCTCTGAGGGCTTTAGGGAGAATTTGCTTCCTGCCTACTCCAGCTTATGGAGCTTCAGTCCTTGTAGTCCTTGGCTCATGGCCCCTTCCTCCATTTGCATGGTCAGCAGCCTGGCCTCTTCAAATCCCCTTCTTCACTCTTCACATTTGGACTCACCTTGATAATCCAGGATGATCTGCTCATCTCAGAACTCTTACCCACCTCTGCAAAGTCCCTGGGGCCTACCTTAATTGCTTTGCACGTTTTTTTTCTATCTCTCTGTCCTGCCTCTTGACTTCTGGGAAATTTCCTCATTTTTCAAGTTTACTCAGTGTATTTTTTTGGCCATCTCCATTCTTTTCATCATTCTATCAGTTATTTTAGTGATTATATTTATCATTCCTAACACTCCCATTTGATTCTTTGTATGACTTATTCCTTCTCCATTCAGCTATGTCTTTGAGCATATTTATTATGCTTTTAAAAAAAATTCTTGTTCTGTGAGGTCTAATAACTCAGCTTCATGTCACATGAACTGTTCAGTTTGTTGTAGTCCATCCATAGACATCTAGTTAATTAAGCCTAGGAACTCATGACCCCTAGGATAGCAGCTACACTTTCTGGTAAAACATACTGGGAAATTTCAAAGGCCAAATCTTACCTTGTGTCCCTCCTGGAAAGTTTAAAAAGATCAGATGGAATGAAATCCAGAGTGGAAGGTTCTAGGCACCCTAGAATGAGGTAACAACTCCTACGTGATGTGGCACCACCTTGAAACTCTTGCAGTATTAGCCCGTTGAAATCTGCAATATTGGCAGTGGCAGTGTCCTTGGGCTGCAATCCAGGTGCCCTGGTGTTGGAGGGGAGAAGGCAGGCCCATTCCTGTTTGCCTCACCCAGCTGGGCTTTTGGCTTCTCTGGCATTACCCATCCCAAACCTGCCGTTGGTACTGATTCCTGTCACTGTGGAGGGCCATGAAAATCCAAGGCAATGCAGAGAAGGGGGAGAAGCAGAAATGGCAAGTGTTCTTCTACCTCATCCACTAGTAAGTTGCCACCTCATCTGTGTCTGCCTGCAGCTCTTTCTCCACAAAGAACCACACAGACTGACACCAGTTTACAAGAACTTTCAGTCCTCCTAGTATTTCTCAGTTTTCTGTTAGTTCCTAACTTCTATGTTTCATTTCTGTAGTCTGTACATGTTTGCTTTGCAGAGAAAGATTAAGCAGGCTCTCCACACTTTTTCTCTGTCCTGACAGAAAGAAGAAGTCTATTTCCAGAACAGAGTTTGTTTTGTTAGCCCCAGACACTGGCTGATTATTGGTTTAATTCTGTCACAGCATCTTGTTCTTTACTTCCTAACCTCCCTTACAGTTAGATCCAGTCATATGACCCAATCTGCCCAATGAAATGAAGGGGAAGTCTGCTGCGGGAATTCTACAAATTCATACACTTTCCTAACAAAGGACCGCCCCCCATTTTCTCCTTCTCATCTTGAATATAGATGTGATCTCAGAGAAGGAAAAAGGAAGTGCAGAGTCTAACTTTGATATTATTGAACACCTGAACCCATGCCAGCTCCTACCAACATGATTTTTTTGTAATATATTACAAAATCTGTTATGCTACTGTTAATTGTGATTTCTGTTACCTGAAACATGCAAATGGCCAGCTTTTTATTTTATATAATAGCTTTCTAAGAGAAAAAGAATATTTAGGAAATATCACATGAATAGCCTGATAATTGTCCCAGGGACTCTAAATAAATCATTTCAGTTAAATCTAATGAAAAGTCCACATGGGGTTATCCAATTGCTTTTTTTTTTTTTTTTTTTTTTTTTGATTAGAAGACTGAGGCTCAAGGAAGTGAACAAACTGCTGAGGTGAAAATTTAAATTTAGTTCTGCTTTTTCCAATGTATCATGTTACCTACTCAATCTACCTATATATACATAATACCTCAGTGAATCCATATGTGAGGATACATATAGCTATAGTGACTTTTAACTTACCTCCCTGCCCTGAAGAGACTTTCCATTTTTGCAAATGGCAATCACTTCTGGTAAAATCATACCCTTTAATTCATTTGGTAGTCAAGGCTCTTTTTTAGCACCAAGAACACACCACCATAAGGCAAAGTCCCTTGAGTGGGCACCATCTAAAATACTTGCCAGGTAACAGATAATACAGCATCAGAATCCAGTCCTGAGAGACTGGGGCACCAGCTAGGCACTTGGTGATAGTTCTGAAAAGGGAGGTTAAAATGTCCCAAAGACAGCCCTTGTCTCTTGCGCTGTTCTGTCTGAGACAGGCCCTGGGGATATTATTAGGATCTTTAACATCTGTGAGGGAATTAAAGTTGCAACACAGGCCAGTGGCCTCACACTAGGGAAGTGAGATATAATGTGCAACCAAAGAAATTTAAGCAACAGAAAAGATGCTGTCATGCCTCTTTTTAAAATCCACTCTCTGTGTAAAAGAAACCAGGCTTTGTCCCTGGTGCTGACAAGGAACAGAGGCAGATCCAAAGACTGTGTCAGGCTACAGCAAAGGCATTAAACGAGGCACCCACAGTGTTATGTAGCTTTGAGCTGTAGGGAATAATGAGTGTCAGTCTTGACTTGTTTTTGAACAAGGGAAACACTTAAGGAGATGGTAAATAGGCTTTGTTTTGAATTTTGCAGCTTTGTGCCTAGATCAAATGATGTAATCATTATTCTCCTTAGAATATTTTCATCTATTTCTAGTAAGTTACAGAATATTCTAATTTTGGAGCAGAGGTTATTCTTGTTTATTGCTGCCTTAAACAATAAAGGATGCAAACTTGACCACAAAAGACCTCAATAATTGACTCCTGGAGAATCGGAAAACTTTACCTCTCGTAAGGACCTGAGAGAACACAGAGTTCAACCTCAATGCTTTACAGATGAATAAAGTGAGATCCAGGGAGATCCACAGTGCTTATCTAGGACTGTTCTGGGACTGGGACTAAGAACTCCTGAAACTGCATCATTGCAATTCTGCCACTCCCGTGCAGCTCTTGTGACAAACTATTCAAAGGCCCCAAACTGAAAGACAACTCTAGATTCACATTCCATATTCATCCAGAACATAAAAATTCCCAAATCTTCCCCAATTTTAGATTTGTTCAATAATCTGTATTGCAGTGAGTGCCACATGGCAGCATGTGCATGTACACACACACACACACACACACACACACACACACACCCCAACACACAAACACATCTGTGTTATGTCTCAAAGACATGCCAAGGTATTTTTGATGGGGTTACATATATGCCAGTAAGGCTCATAAAGAAAGGGTATTTCGGTAGATTGATTTACCCCAGGATTTTATTCTTCTCAAATACATATATTCTTTTTGGAGATTACAAACTATATAGCTTTGTATACATTATAAATAGCATATACATATTTTAATACTTCCATTAAGGGAGAATAGTAAATCATAACTGCTTCGCTACTGGACTTTAATATCTATGCCAAAGAAATGCCCTTGTTATCCTGCTGTTTCCTGGGTTGTCCTTTATCATTTTCTTTGCTGGGAAAATCACCTAAAATACAACCTTGGAAAAGTACTTTGCTTTTCTTAGTTCCAACCATTGAAAAACATCTTTGGGTAAGTACATTTATACAACATTATCCTTGTTTCTTTATTCTTACAAGCCTATTCACAGTCTGCAAAGAGGTGCTTCTAATTCAGTCTCTCCTTTTTGGTTAAACTTCTTATTTTCTTGAGTAGAAGGGATAAAGGTGGTGACTGACTGAACTCTTTCTGTTGGCATTTCAGACAAAAGACACTGTGCAGAGCCATTTGAAACATGATCGAACTCATCCAGTCCACCCTCCTACTGGAGAGAACTCACTGGCAAAGGAGAGAGTATGTTTCGGTTAAAAGTCACAATAACAACAAGAACCAGCATTCACAGATGTGCTGTAGATTACAAAGAACACACCATGATTTTTCCCACTGGACAGTCACAACAATATTGTGAGGAAGATACTACTTCCGGGTTCAGATTAAGAAAGCATGGTACTATTATAATTTGTTATTATTCATACAAGTTGATAGTTCACATAAATTAATTATTTATGAATTAGTTACTCTGAAAAATCTTCTCAGAAACAATAATGGCAGCTAACACTTCCTGAGTTCCTCCTACTTGTCTTCATGAAAAAAACATTAAAGACATATCAATGAAACCATACCCTATACCTTACACACTCAAGGCCCTGAAAGTAGAAACAAAGTGATTCACTGAGACCCCCAAGCTTGTCGTACAGAGACCCAGGGAAACCACTTGCAGACAGCCCCCTTGGCTGAACACTGCACAGGTGCACTGAGGAAGTAGGGTGGCTGAGAGTGACCTCTGGACATTACAGGCCCCAAATCCATCACCTGTGATACACTGAACCCCCCACATTTGTACATGACCCATGAAGAGGCATGCAAAGCGGTCACACCTCTGCAGAGAACGCTGGAAACTTCCCGTCACTTCCCGTCAATCATTTCAGAGCCTCCTCCCCCTCTGACGCCCTGCTTTCACAGCAGATATCCCACTCATGGGCCCGACAGGACAGACGGTTCTGAGCCTCGCCTCCTGCCTCCTCGCTTGGCCGCCCTGCAGTAAAGCCTTTCCTCTCAGCAGAAGACCACTGCCACCGTACTTGGTCTTTCTGTCGTGCAGTGGGCAGCGAGCCCACTTGCTCGGTTACACCAAGATATCTTTATTTTTCATGTGAGCAAACTAAGACTTAGAAAGCGTAAGTCATTTGTCCGGGATCACACGGCGAAGAGGCAGTGGAGCTGTTAAGTGAACTCAATCAGTATGACTAGATAGCCACTGGTTAAAACTGCGGTTAAGCTGGGAAGTTTTTGGGTTTTTGTTTTTTTTTTTAAGTCACAAGCACGAAGAGGAACAGGAAACAGATAAATCAGCTATAGTTATTCTGGATGTAGTTACTATTACTGCACCAAGATTCCCCAGGGCAACTGAGTTGAAAAGGAAAACATGGTGGATTTGGTAACTTCCTTTTTCTGACTTTGTCAAGATGGAGAGGGTGCTGCAAAGAATTCCAAAATATAGATGTACATGTGACTGCAATTGAATGATTAAGAACCTCTCTTTGGTAATTTAATGTCCACAGACATGGGTGTGGGAACTGGGTCTGCTCCGCCGTCTCCCCGAGCTCTCATCTGTGCTCCTCCTGCATCTTACTGAGCAGCTGGCCTTTAACAACCCACTTTAATGTGTTTTTTTTTTTTTTAATTTACATTCTTTTTTGTTGAAGTATAGTCAGTTTACAATGTTGTCAATTTCCAATGTACAGCATCATGTTGCAGTCATACATTTAATGTGTCTCTTGACCCTCTGCTTTCTGTAAGGTTTGTCCGATGGAGAACTGGCAGGAGATGTAAGGGCTAGATGTAGGAGCGTGAGGTCAGTGAGGTCAGGGTATTGACTCTCCCGGATCCCTCCCTGCTGGGTCACTGTGGGTCAGCTGCCACTTGTCAGGCAGCCCTCAGAATTCTGCCAACTGCTCCTTCCCATCCCTTCAGACATAGCATAATGGCTCCTACCTGTTGTGAACCTAAGAGCACTATACTATCCCTTGCTGGGTTTCCTAAACTCTGTCCACCTCTTTGTGAGTAGTTCCTTTATAAAACTCTCCTCAACTCTCCTAACCTCCAGGTCACACAGCTCAGAGGTGTGAGATCCAGGCCAAACTTCAAATGTAACTCGTCTGCCTCCGGAGTCTACAGACTTTCCATTACCACATGAAAGTTTTATCATACTACACACATTACTCCTAATAAGAAAGGACTGTCCACTTACCTTGTAGATGTGTCACATGTAATCAAACTGGAGCCAGAGATTCACCTCACATTCTGCTTCCCAAATACCGTATAATCAAGGACTTGCTGCTTCAGTGGCTGTGCTGGACACTTCATGCTACTGCATTTCATTTAGAAATGTTGCATTTCTGCAGCTGTCTGACAAAATCAGCAGCGCTTCTTCTAGAGTTACCCACCTACCTCACGCACCTTTATGTCAACATTCACATTTTCTCCCCGTGGCAAAAAGCACTTAATAGTCACCAGTAGCAATATGGCACATGGTATACTTTTTATATCTCTGTATTTATAGTTCCTCAACCTCAGTTCTGTTTTTCCTGAGCTACTTGATAAATATGCATTTTTACTGTACTGGAAATAGAAATTAAATACTTGATATTAGGTAATTGGTCATACCAATGTTTAAATATTGTGTGGTTGTAGGATTCATGAAAAATTTTTCTGGGACATCATTTCATGCTACTTAAAAAATGAATGCTGGAATTACTGTTTTTAACTTTCTTGTCACTTTTAACGAGAGATTTCTTATATGTTTTCTTCTACCTGCCATGGTAAAAAGTCACTAGAAAGTTAGGGTCTTTGTAATTAAAAGTTATGTCCTTTTAGTACAAAGAACCATGTATGAGACTTCCTAATAGCAGGGAAAGAACCAAAGATGAAACAAGGTTGGCATTACCACACATTTTATTTTAATCTAGGTGCCTTTCGGCAGCACAGACTTAAGAGGTATGGAATCTGTGTCCTCGGAGGGTAACGACTGAAACAGACGTCACTGGCAACAGACTTGAATCTACCACAGCTGCCTCCAACAAGTACTTTAAAATCAAGCTTGGTAATAAGTAAAGAAGCTCAATGGGAGACCCATATGAAAGCATTACTAGACATACCCCTTCCTTCTGAAAGTGGGTCATTAAATGCGGGAAGAGATATAGCTCAGGGGTAAAGCACATGCGTAACATGCAGGAGTTCCTGGGTTCAGTCCCCAGAACCTCCATTTAAATAAATAAATCAAATAAATAAACGTGAGTCATTAAGGAAAGTCAGATCTATTGACTTCACCATAAATCGGATTCAAATAGATCATACTCAAGATGAATCAATCTGGGTCAAGAGATTCCAATCTCAGAAATCGTTGATGTTTTAGTTATGTCTCCTCTTTCTTATAATCGGTAAAAATACTTTTATGGAGCAATAAATTGAATTAGATTGATATGTAGCCAAAGGTACTTCAAGTCAGTCAGAATTGGAAGAAACTTTGACATATTCACCATCAAGAAAATATTGCAACAGCCAGTCCTGTGCAAGCCAACTCACAGAATTTTTTGTCTGCAATTACACAGAGTGTTTACTTGATTTGCCTTTCTTTTGAACTCCTACTGCACTGTCTACTTCTGATCTTACTCATGGTTTTTCTTAGGTTGAAAAACAACTGAGGGAATCTCAGGAGTATTTGCGTATGTGTTTGTGTGTATGCAACTGTGTGTGCCTCTCAATAGTTTTGTGAAAGCCAGTTTCATCTTCAGGCTTCAAAGTAAAATAGAGCAGTTTAAGGAAAAACATAACAGAAACCCCTTATCGGTTCTCAATAGCAGCATAACAACTTAAAACTTTTCTTTTGCGGTTACTGTTTGCACACCCTGGTCCCAGGTCATGATGGTCGTAATCATTGTGCTCCTCTTGAATAATAATAATGTAGTTGTTTACAGGGGAAATACTGCCACACTGCAGTGAATGCAATATTTATGGGATAAATAAATAAAACTCTCTCAATGAGTAGAGATTTTTCTTGTGGTTGAAGAGTCTGTGATATTACGTGTAGATTGGTTGTCATTTTTATTTTAAAATAATATATTTTCTAATTTCAGTCTTTTACAAGTAGCTGTCCAGTTTTCCCAGCAGCAATTATATACAAAAATAAATTCAAGATGGAATAAAGACTTAAATGTAAGACCAGATACTATAAAACTCCTAGAGGAAAACATAGGACACTCTTGGACACAAATCATAGCAATATTATTTTTTGAACCAGCTCCTCGAGTGATGGAAACAGAAGCAAAAATAAACAAATGGGGTCTATTTAAACTTAAAAGCTTTTGTACAGCTAAGGATGCCGTCAACAAAATGAAAAGACAACCTACAGAGTGGGAGAATATATTTGCAAATGATGGGACCAACAAGGGACTAATTTCCGAAATACACAAACAGCTCATACACCTTAATGTCAAAAAAAAAAGCAACCCAATTAAAAATGGACAGAAGACCTAAATAGACATCTCTCCAAAGAAGGCATCCAGATGGCCAACAAGCACATGAAAAGATGCTCAACATCACTAATTGTTAGAGAAATGCAAATCGAAACTACAATGAGATATCACCTCACACGAGTCAGAATGGCCATCATTAAAGAGTTTATAAATGATAAATGCTGGAGAGAGTGTGGAGAAAAAGGAACCCTCCTACACTGTTGGTGGGAATGTAAATTGGTGCAGCCACTACTGAGGACAGTATGGAGGTTTCTTAAAAAAACTAAAAATAGACTTACATGATCCAGCAATCCCACTCCTGGGCATATATCCAGAGAAAAATATAATTCAAAAAGACACATGCCTCCCAATGTTCATAGCAGCGCTATTTACAATAGCCAAGACATGGAAGCAACCTAATGTCCATCAACGGATGTCTGGATGAAGGAGATGTGGTGTATATATTTTATATATATATATATATATACACACACACAATGGAAGACAACTCAGCCATAAAAAAGAATAAACTAATGCCATTTGCAGCAACATGGATGGACCTGGAGATGATCATTCTAAGTGAAGTAAGTCAGAAAGAGAAAGAAAAATGCCATATGATATTGCTCATATGTAGAATCTAAAAAAAGAAAAAAAAAGGCCAAAAATGAACTTATCTACAAAATGGAAAGAAACTCACAGACATAGAGAATAAACTTATGGTTACCAAGGAGTTAAGGGGGTGGGAAGGGATAAATTAGGAATTTTATTTGAAAACTGCACCTCTTGGGGAGTGATGGAACTGTTAGCTATCTTGATTGTGGTAATGATTTCATTGGTGTATACATCTATCAAAATTCATCAAACAATACATTTGAAGTATGTGTAGTTTACTGTACAGGAACCACATGACAATAAAGATGTTTTATATATATATAAAAGTATATATATAAAAGTATATATATATACTTTTTTATTGTTAGGGAAAATATAAGTATTCTAGCATTTAAAAATGTATTCTTTTGCAGTTCATCTATGTGTTTCTAGTAGATGGTGGTAAATTTAGACAGTAATTCATCTAATCAATGAGAACAGGGTAAACATGAAAGCAGTTCAAAATCAGTATACTCAATTCTCCAATCTCATTATAAGATTCTTTAATTTTACTTGATTCTTACTAGAAGCAAAATAAATAAAACATAAAGATATGATTTGCAACTTCGTGTTATAGTCATAAAGAGCAAAAAGGGAAAATATTTGTGCTTTTGTTAATCATTCAGAAACTGAAATCAAAAGCAAAACTAAAACGAGGCAGAACATCAGTTTATGTCGGGGAAAATTAGGAACAAAGAACAGTAAATCACATGCTGAGCACTCACAAATAAATAACAATATCTACTGTTTATTGAGCATGTATGATGAACCAAGCCCAGGACCATGGTTCAAAAGAACCAGTAAATTAATACCCCCGTTTTATAGATGAGTTCTACAATTGTTAATTACTTTTCCCCAATTCATACAGCTACTAAATGACAAGTTAATATTTGAACCCAGGTCTGGTTGGCACCAAAGTCCATGCACCGAGCCGTCTTAGTATATCTTTGCTCCATCTATCCAGTTATTCATTCAACAGATGATGCCTGGGCGGGTAAGAGGTAAAAGGCATAGTTTGGTGCTGGCCATAAAGACAGGAGACAAAGTCCCTATTCCTTTGAAGCTACCTAGCTCAGGAAGAAATATAATAGACAAGATATGAATAGCAGTCACATTGTAATAAGCACTATGAAGAAAAGAATAGGTGAGGGGGCATGGGGTATCTACATAAGGTCAATGAATAATAACTTGATTAATAATGAATAATAAAATAATAATAGTTAAAGCATTTTTTCACTTGTATACTTTCAGAACTTTGAAATTACTATAAGGAAGGTACTAAGTCTCTAATTATACTGAAAATTAAGTCACCATGAAGAGCTTTGTACCCATTTACCCCTCCAAGTACAAAGTGGGTTTTAATTCACAAGGAGAGTATACCTCCTGACATATGTAACAGTAGTCAGGCTCATCACATCCCGTGAGACCCAGGACACTGGCACAGACGTACAGAGCGCTAAAGGCACAGGAACTGAGAATGTACTTTTTAATTTTATCTTAACCATCTTAAAGGATGAGTATGATGAAATTAAATTTACTTAACTCATAGAAGTAGAGCAGAACGTGATTGTACGTCCTAGATCTTGATTCATTGGTCAGTATATTGTATTTTATATTATAGTTTTATAAGATTATATACAGATCAATAGTATGTTGGTCAAGATAATGTGTTTTGTGGGGGAGAGGGACTACAAGAAGCTGATTGCTTTGAGTCAGCTGAAACCTAAGAGTGGATCTTGTGGAATTAGACTAGGTTAGCTCAGCAAAAGATGAAGATCTGATTCCAGGTATCTTACTGGATCAGTCTGTGGTCCTCCATGGGTGACACTGATATAACTCAGCCTGAACAAATCCCAAATTTTGATGCCTCTTACTAGATTTTCAGATTTTCAAGAGAGAAACCATCAGTGGCCAAGCTTGCACCAAGCAGGCATCTTGACCTCAGGGCCAGGCAATGATGACCATGAGGACTGGGTGGCGCTCACAAACCTGGCTGGTCGCTGCTTCAGTGGGTGCCACCTTGTCTGCTTTCACTCGCCCTAATTTCTGCAGTGCCTAGCAGAGTGCCTGGCACGTGATAGGTAATTAATAAGCATCTGTTAGAAGAATATTTTTCAGATATAAATGTAACAACATACTATTAGAGCTTGTTATGAGCACTGGCACATCAAAGAGTATAATCTCTTTTCAAAAATTTTCATTGAATCAGGCAGTTCTAGGAAAATTGGTTAAAAAGCAAGCCAGAATCCTCTTTTTACTGTTTCATGATTCATCTGTCAAAGCATTTAAATATTCAATATTACATAGAAACACTTATGGTTCTTGAGGCCTTTATCTATTTATTGGATGTTTTTATTAACAAACTGAATGTGTTTATTAAGCTGCTAAATACAAGAATGAATGAACAGCATTCACTTTTGCCCTATAAAAGCCAGGAGTGAAGCAGGGTTACTGAAAGTATGCAGGCAAAGGATGCTTAAACAGAGGAACACACACACGTGTCGGTGCTTTGTCTGCTTTGTGCAGATCAGCCTTCAGATTCAGTTCTCCAAGCGCAATGAGAGCAGCATTCTGCTATACTGGTTACCACAACAGCCCAGACTTATAAGAAATGCTAATATCTATCAGTATAAGGGCCACTAAAGAATTGAAAAGAGAGTTATATAAAGGATTATAATAACCATATTTTAAAAAACTTTTTCCTTATAACTAATTTGATATTTGCTTTATAAATATGAATAAAACTTAGAGACAGTACCTGAGCAGGACCCTATGGGGCCTTCCCAGGACAGACATGCCCCAGGCCCCACATCCCCCCTGCTTTAGCTCCTCTCTGAAGTCCCTTGGTAACAGTATCTGCTGCACATTCTGGGCTGTTTTACAGTTGCTGAAACCCCTTCTAAATGGAAGTTTAAGGATTGATATGTTAACCCTTCTGATGTCACCCTTGTTACCTCGCCATCAACCAATCAGAGAGCTGTGCGCCAGCTGATCACAGACCCTGTGACCCGCCTCCCTCACGTGGTCTTTAAAAATGCTTTGCGGAAACCCTCTGGGGAGTTTGGAGGTTTTAGTGCAGGGGCCACCCACCCTCCCTGTATCAGTGCCTTCACAGTAAATGCCGCACTTTCCTTCCCCACAGCCCCGTGTTAATAGATGGGCTTTACTGTGCTCCCCTGAGCAGACGCGAGTTTGGTTCAGTACCAATAGGAATTCTCACCTCTGTTTACAAATGAAGAAACTGCGGGCCAGAAAAGGTAACTGAACCCCCAAAGTAAATATAAATACTCATCTATAGAACTGAAGTTCAAAATCTTGTTTGGCTGGCTTTGAACCCCATGCTCCTTTACATTTTTCTTTTTAATTTAAACTTGAGATGTTAATGTATATCTTTGAGAGAGTACCAGGAGAAACATCACGAAACCAATCTGCAAGCAGTTGGAAAAGAAGAGACTCCTGAATAACCAGAAACCAGATCATCTGTTCAAGGAACAAATCCTGAGAGACTAAGAGAGACATCCATCCTGTGTTATAGATACTCCTGGGAAACCAAAAGAAATTATCTTTACCAATGGG
Source organism: Camelus dromedarius (assembly GCF_036321535.1). NCBI lineage: Eukaryota > Metazoa > Chordata > Mammalia > Artiodactyla > Camelidae > Camelus > Camelus dromedarius. The sequence goes on from NC_087444.1 coordinate 12,346,095, forward strand.
GGGAAAAAAGTTGCCCAAAAACACTTACAAAAGGCCTCATCTCGTTAAGTTGTAACTTTAAATAAAATATTCTTCTGACACCTGCGGGCTAAATTTGAATTCTTGTGACAAATATTTTAGGTGATAAGCAACCTAATAATAACATCAACCACTATGACTTCATCTCGCAAATTCATTCCTTGGAAATTCTGCATGACACACTTCCTAATTGTTGTAACCTTATGTTCTCTTCTTTATATAGAAAGGCGATGAAACCTGTGCAGTTGACAACCTGATTTAGAGCACAAACTATGTTTTACGTTACGTAAAGCAAAGGCAACAGCTAACACAGTACCTGGCATATAGCAAATACTTATTAAGGTCGAATGAATACTTTTCCATTATACGGGATAGATTTGGGAGGACTGAGTCACACTGTTGTGCCCTGTCCCTGACGAGATTAGAGAGCTAACTACACAAAGATGCTGTGCAGGCAGTGTTCATGGAGCCACCGTATAGGCCCAGGTGGGGATTTAGCCGTGACTACAAACCACATTGGTAATGCCACCGACGCCTCCAGGGTTTCTGCCAACTAGCTGAGGAATGAAGAGAATACAGGGCCTAGAATCACCTGAAGGTGTGGCGCAGTTCCAACACCTCTCAACTAAGTGACTTGCGTGAAAATGAAATGAGATCACTGATAGAAAAGGTCTTTAAGTTTTAGAGCATTTTGCAAATGTAAGTAATTAATATTTTGGCATGTAGTCCCGAAATTCATGTTTCCATTAGTATATCTTTTTTTTTAATCGAAGTATAGTTGATTTACAATATTATGTTAGTTTCTGGTGTACAGCATAGTGATTCAGTTATACATACGCAGATTCTTTTCAGATTCTTTTTCATTATAGGTTATTAAAAGCTTTTGAATACAGTTCCCTGGGCTATGCAGTAGACCTTGTTGTTTATCTATTTTATATATAGAGGTTTGTATCTAGTATTTCTCTTTTAACATTTTGATAATCTGGTCCAAAAGCTGTCAATGAATCTTCAGTTCCCTATACAGATAAGTGTTCTGAAAGTTTTGGATGCGTTTTATCTGAACATTGTGTAACTGAATGACCACCTGTAATTAAATGGCCTTGCTGTTTCATTCCTGCATGGTAGAGCCTTCACCCTCCTTCTCCCCAATGAAAATTTGAGGAGGCCAGAAAGAGACCTGAGGAAGGATCCCGAGAAAGTATTTGGAGGACCTGAATAACTGCCTTGTGACCTTAGGGAAATAATTTTAAGTTCCCTTAACTTCTGTTTACATACCATTAAATGGGATTTTCTCTCTAACTCATAGTCCAGCTCTGAGGATCAAATAAGATGATGTGCTTCATAAACAATCATCCACATAGAAGAAAATATTATTCTAAACACCAGCTCACCATGTTGATATTTTTTTCAGACGTTGATGGCAGAATCCTTGATGAATGCGTATTTCTACCACAGCACTTACATCTTAAAAGTACTGGCTCATGCATCTCTTCCCTCCAGGAGAGGCATTGAGGCTTAATTTTGCAGTGTCTCTGCAAATGCTTCTACTAACTTGCAAGTCAATCTTTCAGCAAGTAATAATACTAAGTGTCATAATTAAGTGAAAATTATGTGAGAGGGTAGGAATACAGCGGAGGGCTGGATGCCTAGTCCCTTGTCATCACAGAATAAATACACCATCAGAATGTTGCAAAGTCATTCTCTACTACTTAGTGTTTCTCCATGCAATAAAGAGTTTGGAATATGAGGAAACTGCATTAGAGTTGAAGACACACATAAAGCCAATACCTCCAGACTCAAGGAACTTCTCCCTCCCAGAGCTGTTCTCTCTCCTTTTGCACTTGCTCATCTGATGGGTTAAAAAATAGACAAAACGTCCAGGTTGACCGAGTTCTTATTCAGATAGCCTACATTATAAAAACAGTATTGCTGACATCACCTGAATTTTGCAATTATCATTAAATACTATTTAGAAATAGCCTAATACCATTCAGTGGAACACATTTGGACTCGCAAATGAGAAACGAAAACGATTAACTGTGAAAGTTCATGATGCAATAATTACAATAATTACCCCCACTTTCGTCCATAGCCAAAAATGTGTGATTATATGTGCATGCCCCAAACTCCTGGTTTCAAAGAACGATGAAAACTCCTTCAGCTCACCTTGATCTAGAAACAAACAAATTTGCTAGAAATGTTTCCCTGGAATTTGAAGGGCAGTGATGACATTAATGACATTCTGTTCTATGTCAAACTGATATAAAAGCTGCAAACATCTGACAAAGACTCTCATCCCTAAATGGCAGAAATTATGGAAACCACAGGGCATACAGCACTCTCTCTGGGAACCTTTATCAGGGAACGGTTGGAGGTGGGCTTTTTGGAGCAGCCTGTAGTTACCCCTCAATTCATGCTGGTCAGGTTTTTTACCAGGAGAGTTTTGCTTTCAGTATTTAAGTAGTGCAGCAGGCAACTGTTTACCTTGGGGCATGAGAGTCAATCCAGTGCTTCAGAATCAGCGTGCCACAGGCAGCTCTGTTGCCCGTGGAAACAAAGGCATCTTTGGGGGGAGGGAGCTCTGCAAGGGGTGAGACAGAAGATAATCCCATCAATTTTGGCCTCTGCCCTCTTTGAAGGTGTTTTTGCTGCATGAACAGCAGTCACAAAAAATTGTACAGGATTACAATGTTTTACGATCATTTAGGAACTTTTTTTCTGAGATTCCTAGATCATTCACATCTATATAAATAATTTTTTTAATTTTTTAAAATAAATTTAAATAAATTGGTCTTAAGTAAACATTCTCCTGGGAATGACCTCAGCAAAGAGAGGGAAAACGTGACACTAGTTCTTGTCTAACACGTAAGGGGAAGGTTCTCAGATGGTGTCCTTAAGAAGAAAGCATTGAACACAGATCAAGGCTGGACCACAACGTGCGTTTTAAAATGTCATGAAAATGGCTTGAACTTGAATCTCACAAATGTCTTCTATTTTTCTTCCAAAATTCAAAATATAAATTAAATCTCATGCTAGATTTCATTATTAATGAACATTTCTCGGGCTTCGCAGTCTGACCTTTCCAGTAGCCTTGTAATTAGCTCACTTTGTGCCCAGACAGCACAGGGGAAGATGGACTGCAAAAGAAATGGAGAGTGAGAAATCACGCAGGACAAGATGGCAATAATCTAGTGAGTATTACAGATGGCAAAGAGGACAGGAATGGAAGAGAGGAAGTAAAAGAGGAAGAGGGAGAAATATGTATTTATTGAGCACTTCACTTGTTCCAAGCCGAGTGCCAGAAGCCATATCTCAGTAGCCTCCATGTGACTATACTAATAAGAAATGTGAAAGGCATATCATGGTCCCTGTCGTAGACACTGAGGGATGGCAGAGAGAACTGTGCAGATGGACTTAGTAGATTTCTAACAAATAGATGAGTGAAAAAAAACTTTTCAAAACCGTTTCCGAATATTCCAGCTGAGTCAAATCATACCTATCTTTTTGTATTACTGTGTGGCAATACTGAGGCCATGGATGATGTCTAGGGAATAGTCAAATTTTTTCAAGGAATTATGTCATTTACTGAAATTGAAATACGACCGCTTACGCTATGCGATATGTTCTGGGCACAACGTTGAGCATGATGGAGATTGGTTTGTGAGAAGTATGACTCCCTATTGTTTCTTGAACATCTTTATAATCTGATTTCAGTTTACTCAGAATTCACTTTTGATATTTTCAAAAACAATAGAGTAAATCCATCTCTATCCTACATCAAAGGAATAAGTAAATATGGCAAACAAACAAGCAAACAAACAAACCTCCACTTGATTTTCCTGAGATAGATAACATAGATGAAAAACCTAACTGTTTTCTTGTATGGATCTGGTTTTGAGACAGGCAGACTCTCTGGGTATAAATATGGGCTCTTCTACTTACTGTGTGACTTTGGACATGTTTGTTAATATTTCCACAACTCAGTTTCCTCACTTCCAATCTGGGGGCTTTATTATCTCCCTCAGCTGTGGGGTTGTGGTGAACAAGCTGTATTAGGCAAGGCTGTTTTAATCACCACCCTAGTTACATGTTGTAGGAAAAATTATCAAAAGTCTCTGAAATACTGAATAATATGAATAAAAACTGAAATAACATGCAATAAATGTCAATTCAGTTCAAGATGCATTTATTGATACCTATTGTGTGAAGAATATGACACACAGCTACACAAAGACAAATCACACATCATCTCTGGCTTTGGGAAATTTATCATCTAGTGGAGAGAAAGACACCTGAATTATTTTAACACAAAGTAGTAAAGCTATTAGAGAGATCTATACGTAAGATATTACAAGATGACAAGAGAGGTAGTTATGATGAGCCATAGGCTTCCTGGAGTTGAAAACTAACTTGAAACTTAAGGGATAAACACAATTAAGAAAAGGAAAAATTTTCACAAATGCATTGTAGATAGAGCAGCTGCAATATCAACCCTAAAGAGACAGCGAACAGCAAGATGTACTAGAATATAAACAACACAGTTTATGCAAATCTTTAATATCAAGATGAAGAGATGGGACTTTCATCTTGGAGGTGGTGAGGAGCCACTGAAGAGCTTTAAAAAGGAGAATGAAATGGACAAATTTTTATTTTGGAAGGCTCTCTCTGGCTGCAAGACTGGGAATGGCTTGGCTGATGAGGTGGGGAGGATGGGGCACATTGAAGGATGGGGCACATTGAAGGATGGGGCACATCGTCATGAGCTAATTGGCTATCTTGTTATTTACTGCTACTAAGAACCAGTATCTTAGAACTGATACCTGCCTGAACTTGGTATCATATGGTTGTAGTGCAAACTAGGAAACAGATTTCAGAACAATTTAGGAGATGAGATCTGATGGATTTGGCAATTGGCTGGATGTAGTGGGTAAGGAAGAGGACTGAAAGATAACTCCAGTATAGGGAGGCCAGGGGAATGGTGATGCTTTTTTTCAAAGCTGTGCGATGGGGGCAGGGGGAAAGAGAATCTGGAAGACAAAATTCTAAACTCTTTCAAGAGGAACCTGTAAAATAGTAATTTCTACAATGTTTGAGTGGAAATATGCAGCAAGAAGTTAGACTGCCTTGAGGAAAATGAACCTAAAGATGAGGGCTCCATCTGAAAGAGAAGAGAATGAATGATGTCCAAGGAGACAAGATTTAGAGTGAGCAGAGTAGCAGGCTGTGAGAATGGAATACAAGAATCACCAGAGTTCAGGTGGAATGCAGAAGAGATGCCCATGGGGAAAAACTTAGAAGTAGAGGTCAAAGAGGGTAAAAGGATAACTGGTCCCACAGAAGGAAACTAGGAGTTTCAAGAAAGTCAAAGAACGTGTATATATATAACCATCCAATAAAAGTTATTGCTGTGGGCCTTTATTCCGGGAACATAAAAATTGAAACACGTCCATTGATTGTTGACCCTTGCCAGAGCAATTTCATTTTGTTTGGCACAAAAGCGAACTGCTGTGAGTTGCATTGTAAATGGGAAGTGAGGAAGTGGGGACAATGAATAGAGGCTACTTTTTCATGAAGGAGGAGAGAGCGATGAGGCTGTAACCACAAGGAGGTACAAGGTCAAGGCAGGCATATTTAAGATGGGAGAGATCTGGGGACATTCAGAAGGAAAAAACCACTAGCATGGAGTTGTTTGGAAAGGAAGTGATAGTGGTGAATGATAGAACAAGGTCAGAGGGGACAAGAGGAGTCGGGTCTGAGAGCAGCAGGAGAGGCGGGAGGAGGAGGAGAGAGACCTCACCTTTGAGAATGAAAAAGGCACAGATACCAAGTCCAGTTCTCCTATCCACCACCTAGAATTGTGACGTTGGATAATTTACTAAATCAAGTTCCTAATAATTTTATCTCCCCACATAAGTAAGTAGTTTAAATAAAGTAAAGCAAGTAAATCACAGGCCTCTCAATAAATAAATATTGATGCTGGATTCTAAGTGAAGATGGACAAGGTAATGTGGGTGTGTGATGGAGCAAAGAGGCGCTAAGGGAAACCAAACCCAATTCCATTTTTTAATATTGTCAGTGAGATCTTCCCCTTTGCTCCTCCCTTTGTCCACCTTCCTTGGGACAGAGCAAGGGTGGGAGGGAGACAAAACATGTGTCTCTAGAAATTTCAAAGTTCATCTCAAAATGCGTTGATTATCTGCTCTATTTAAGGCACTCAGCCAAGGGAGAACATTCAAAAGTAAATTAAGGCAGAGACTTAGCCCATTCAAGCTCACAATCTAGTAGGGTAGAGAGGGAAATAAGACTCTAGCTATTTTAGAACACCACTCTACTTGAAGGCTTGAGATATCTGGAGCTCTTGAAATGTCATTTGATGTGTATGTACATTTGACATTTATTAAAGAAGAAGCCACCTCAGAGGTGTGTCAGACCAGAGGGACTGTGATTTCCTGGCCTGAGGTGGGGGGACGGAAGCCATTGGGACGATTTATTGATAAGGGACGATGTGCAGCTGAAGTTCAAAGAAGGGCTGAGTCAGTTCTTAATAACAAACATTCCATTCCAAGGGTATCCTGCATTTTTTCAAATTTATTTCAGAGATAAAAATAGGATGTAGGCAGGGGGAATTGCTTTCCTTGAGACAAGAACTTTTACGAAATGAAAAACTTGAAATTAGACCATAGATCAGCATGAGTAAGGTGGCCTACCGTGTTCCTCACTCGCAACTTCGGTGCCTTGGTAATTTCCTGGCTTCATCAAGCTGTTTGTGGGAAACTAAAGGTTGTTTTCCTCACACGACTGTCTCTCCTGCTGGAATCCGTGAGGAAAAAGAAAGTTTGCATTTGCAACTCTAAAATGATTTTCAGATTAGTATATAGTGAGGCTACACACTAAAATATGCAGCTTAGTTGTGGAATATGTAGGGAGAATATTTATGTGGGTAAGAGAATTTTTATTCAGTATGTCTTGATGGTATAATTGATTTCCACCCCCCCCAAAGTAACTTATAAATGTATAACATTTAATTTAAATGCTTACATTTATCAAATTTACCCTCACAAGATTTACCCCCTACTAAACAGTTTGAGCTTCAAAATTCTTTGTGGAAAACTAAGTTTTTTTATATAAGGTAGTATCTATGATTTTCAGTGGGTCATGTAATAAAATAATCAAAACCACAGAAAGCAGAAAGTACCAAAATAAAGTCAAAGAGGTTAAAAAAAGATAAAAGAAAAATTATAGACATGTGAAATATTCACATACCTCACCTGTGTGCATCTAGTGTGTGATTTGCAGCTACGGGTTTGAATTCACCTTCTTAGTCAATCTATGAGAATAATATCCTCTGGGTAAACAGGCATTCTGTGGGGAGCATCCCGCCCTCTAAACAGAGCTCTCTGGTGTCTGCTGAACACAGTTCACCCACAGATCAAAGAAAGGTTGAGAGTAACAGTGACTTCTCCGTCCTCTACAGGACAAGCTTATTAGGGAAACACGTTGCCACTTGCTTTGCACTGATGTTCACGGTGCCGAGGTTGACGGTTTGTCAGACAGAAGACAACACAATAAAATAGCTGGGAAAGGGAGGAGTGGCAACCAGGGTCATGTAAAATATTCGCTCAGATATGTACCTGGAAAATTTAATTTTCCCATGGTCCTCAAATACCTGTGTGGCACCCCAGAAGTAACCTTATGGCCTTTTTCACAACTACTCTCTCCGTGTTAGACTGAATGTTTGTGCCTGTCCAAAACTTATATGTTGAAACTCTGCCCCTCAAGGTGATTGTATTAGGAGGTGGGGTCTCTGGTAGACAATCAGGATGGAAGATGGGATCCCCCAGCGGGGGGACACCCTCAGGAATGATAGGATTGCCCTTATGAGATTCATGGAGAGCTTGCTTCTGCTGTCTGCTCTCCACCACGTGTGGATGCAAGAAGTCTGCAGTCTGCAGCCCGGAAGAGGGCTCTCACCCGAACTCAACCACGCTGGCCCCCTCATTTCAGACTTCCTGTCTCCAGAACCATGAAAAATAAATTTCGATGGTTGACAAGCCATCCAGTCCATGGTTCTCCAGTAGAGGATCCTGAACAGACCCAGAAGCTTGCCTACTTTTCTTTCTTTTTCACTCTTCTTGAACTTTCCAGACTTGGGGGGACTGTATACACACACACACACACACACACACACACACACACATATATTGAACTCCAGATCCTCCTGCAACAAAACTGTTGCTTTCATTTCTTTTTAGAGCTGTCTGAAATGAATTCAGTTGGCATAAGTCAATTTGGATTGTGTTTAAGATTTGTGCATTCAATGTCTCTGATATAAGGATATAGTGTATCTGTCCCTGAAATCATCTCAGATTCAAGTACCAGACAAAAGCTCCTGCTATGGCTTCATCCTACTACTCTCTACCTCGACACATTCAAATTCAGGTAGGATCTATATGTAAATATCAAGGACAAATATTTACAGGGAGAAGAGGTGGTAAGCTGAGCAAAGTGCATAATGTTTCAGCTAAAGGAGGACCTCTCAAACGTTCAAGTATAAGTTTAAGTGAGAAAAAAAATCATGCATTGTTTTGTATTTATTATTCGTATTTCTTATCCCGAAGAAAAGAGTAGTAACAAATGTGTGTGTGTGTGCGTGCGCTTGTGTGTGTGTGTTGAAAGGCAGGGTAGATTTAGTTGATCCAGCATGAAGTATGATGAGAAAGGTGACCATCAATACTCTTCCAAATGACTCTGTCTGTAGATGCTTTTTCTATTAGTAATGGAATAGATTTTAACTTGTAAATCATAATGACTGCTTACCACAGATCATTACTAAAAAGTAGATCTATTTATCTGCTTCTGTTTACTACTCCTAGTTCACCTCCTAGAGAAACATGAATGCCTAAGACTCGGGTCACAGCCACTTCGTTTCAGACAAGGCTAACACAGAAATGATTCTGCCTCGTGCGTCAGAATAATAAACACAGGCATACATGCTACAGGAAAAGGAGTCTCCGTCCCAATTAAAATTTAAATCACTCTGAAAATCAAAGAAATGCTGGTGTTTTTCCAACATTCCCTATGGTACTAAACACACGAGTCAGAAAAGTCGTGTGACCTGCAGACGCACAGAGGAACTGGAGTCACAGTTTCTAAGATGCAGCGAGTCATCTATTGGGGGATTTCTATACTACAGTTCGTGTTGAACTCCAGACAGGAGGAGGAGGAATATGATACAGGGGAGAAGGCCCAGGAAACAGAGGCTAAGTTAGGAGAAGACTTGACAAAGAATGACAGAGAATGACACACCAGATAATGCCAGTTTTCATAGCACATACACACACACACACACATGCACACAAAGACACACATACACACACATGTACACACATTCTGATTCTCTAATCACAGATCCTAGAATAGCAAGCTATTTCAAGTTGTATGTGTGTATTCCCACCCCATCCCCTACACTGGTCTTTCCTGTCTGGATATCAGCCTCCTGTTTGCCTAATTCTTCTCTAGGTTAAGCCCTTTCGCCATCCTGCACATACATTATGTTTCTACATCTGTTACAGATTATGCCATTTTCATCTGGAATTCTAAGAGCATAGCCCTCATGGCCACACAGGCTTCACAACAGAAAGGGAAGAGGGACTCCTTTAAAGTATCATGAATCTCTCTGAGATGCCCAAAGAGGGCAGTGGTGTCGGGAGCTCGAAGGCTGGTGTGGGTCAGGCTCTCATCCAGCACCTCAGCTGTGCTTCACTCCAGAGTAAGCTTCCCTTCTTGCTTCACCATCAAGCAGCTGAAAGGTTTAAGCTGGTTTTTCTTTTCTGGTTGCTGAGCCCAAAGGACAGGAAATCATTACAAGAAAAACATTTCTAGCAAAGGTCACTTTAATAGAAAATGACATCAATCACCTTGAAGAAAAAAATACATTTCAATGGATGTCATCCGTCCATGGGATCACAACCGTTTTAGTTTCTGACTTGAGTCTGTAAAAGTTAGTCTAACTTTTGGAGATAACACATTAAAAATTAACCATGCCTTCAACAGTAATTTCAATCTTTTGAAAAGGAAGTGATGGTTATTAGCCATTTCATGTCAGAAGCTAAATGGTTACCTATTTAGAAGGAAAAAGAGTTTTGTGTGTGTGTGTGTGTGGTGTTTTTTTTTTTTTTGGATGTACTCCCAATGGAATGGTAAAAGGAGCAAATCTTTCAGAGTTAGAAAATTGAGTGTTTAGTTTTTTTAGCATGCTTTCCTAATGATTGAAATTTTGCAGATATGCATCCTAAAGATAGTGATAATTTTTTTCTATATATTTTAAGTATATGTCATTTACTTCTTGAAAATGTCTTATATTCTTGACTGAGTATCTGAGGGGTATTGGTTCCAGGACACCTTGCAGCTACCAAAATCCACAGACGATAAAGTCCCTTACTGTCCCCTCCATATCTATGGATTCAACCAACTGTGCATTCCAACCACAGATACTGAGGGCCAACTGTACTTCCTTTACTTGTGTGTGTCTGTATAGGGAAAAAAGAAGAGAGGAAGGAAGAAAAGGAGGGAGGGAAGAAGGAAGGAAGGAAGGAAAGAAACTGAGGATTTTTAGAAAAAGTTAAGTAAATGACAAGTACAATTGTTGCAACTGTTTCTAGTTGTCCTTCAGCCTTGCAGAAGAGCTGCCTAGCATCTCCTGACCTGGAATGCCCACAGCTCAAACCAGACCTTTTTCCCCTTTCACTTCCCCCAAATGTTTCCAAATCTAGACAGTGGCTGAAATAGCTTCTTAATCATCCCCTATTAAAAAAGAACTATAGAGAGTATTTGAGCCTGATATTAAGTGAAGATGCATCATATAAGCAAATTGCTGCAAAAGATTCCATCTGAATAATCAGCCTTAAGAGGCCTCGGTCTCTCCGGCTCCCAAACTACACATATATTCCAGCCTTGGTGGCCGAGCCTTCCATTCCCTTACAGGCAACTAGAATGCAAAGTCTTAGCTCCACACCCAGAAAAACACTTGAACTCTGAGAACAACTTCTATCTGCCCTGTTGTAATGGTTTCTAGAGTGTGGTCCCCAGACAAGCACCCGTCAGCATCACCTGGAAGACCACAGGTTTTATCTCAGATTCTCTGAATCAAACACTGGAAGTAGAGCCCGGCAGTCTGTGCGCCAGCAAGCTCCCCACGCGATCCGGATGCACGGTCTGACAACCACTGCCCTTTGGAACCAAACAGAAAATGGATCCCATCTTTCTCTCCTCTGCCCTATAGCCCTGGGCCCCTGGACCTAATACAAATGAAAGAGATTATTTGACCAAATGTGCTGGAAGAAAGGGCTGGCGGTTCTAAGGCTCACCTAAAAGTTCTGTTTCACTGGCACAAGCTGCTTCTGTTTCCCAAGGCCAGGTTCAGAAAAATCATCAGGCCAGTGGCCGTCAGAGGCAAACCCCAACCAACCCAGAAAGGATTTACTCTGGGGGGTATGTCTGTCTTGTACAGTGACCTAGAAGCACAGTCTTCATTTGAATGTACGTAAACTGAACTGGATGGGCTGTTTGATCACAGCACGTCACAATGCTTCTTCAGAGCCTTACCTGGGTACCCTGCACAGTTGACCCTTGAACAACAGGGTCTTGAATTATGCAGGTCCACTTACATGCATCTTTTTCAACAGTAACTGTTACAGTCCTACACGATCTATGATTGGTTGAATCTGTGGATGTGGAACTGCGGACATGGAGGAACCACATATACTGAGGGGCAATTGTAAGTAATACTTATAAGTTATACTCGGATTTTGAACTTGGCAGAAGGTCAGCATCCCTAAACTCATGTTATTCAAGGGTCAACTATATTCAGCAAAGAAGAAGTAAAATTAAGGAACTTGCAAAATGTTGTCCCAAGGATAGCATGGCTTTCTAAATGCTTGCCACAGTGTTTTTCTCCTTGTGTCTTGTGGTCAGGGGAATCAAGTCAGACCAAATGAGTTCATATCTCTATTATCATGGGGAGATTCAGGCAACTGGGAAGAACCACAGCCTCTTAGAATTTAGTAGTTAGTAATCTTTCTCAATTGGAGAAGCTTTCTGAAAATTTCTCTTTTCTCTGTAAATACCTGTTTTCTCTGTAAGTATACACTTTTATTGTGATGTCTCTCCCACCCCACGCCCAGTCCTAGAGATCCTTTTATATAAAAACCTGTCATTTCATCAGTTATTAGAAACCCTCCTCAAAATCTCTTCTTGTCAATTAGGTTTATTTCTCTTATCTACATTTTCATGCTTTGACTAGATTTTGTTTTTCTCTTGTGATATTATTATAGGTCAAAAGACCCATCTACTAAAATGCCTTAGCAGAATTATAGCATAGCCACCAAAAGGAAAACTTCGATTTTAGCAATTTTTTTCCACATTAGAAAGGAAAGAAAAAATGCTACTGAAAAATCTCAGTGCCAAAGAGATACTATAGTATGTGCTATGGTGGGATTGTGTTGTTGTTGGTTTTTTTTTTTTTCCCTGGGCATTTAGAAGAATATGTTCCAGCTTATCATATTGTGCAGTATCATCCTCATAATTAAATAATGGCAACAATACATTTGCACTCCAAACAAAAGGGAAATTCCATTTTGATAGCAAAAGGAGATGCAGAGCCTTAGTTTCCTCCTCCCTTGGATATGACCTAATACCACTTTTAATTCTACCACTGCAGAAGGAAAGAATGATGAGGAGTGGAATATGCCTTTGTGAGGGAGGAAAACAATTTTTCACCTACCCTTCTGAGTTCTTAGCTGAGACCCTTATAGTAAAATACAGATTAACAAGAGAAAAGTAAACAGAAGTTTATTAACACAAATATCTCATGTGTGCCTTGGAAATAGGCAGGGAAGGGTAATTAGCTCCCCAAAGTATCTTAGTATTCAGACTGAAGTACCATCCAAATACTGAAAGGGGAGAAGGGATGTAGGCTCTTAGGGGAGAGTAAATGATTTTAGGAAAGATGAATAGGCACTTAGAAGAATAGATGGGACGTGTGACAGTTCATGTCAAAGCTTATCTGGAAGTGGTGTTGACTTCTGGTCTCCTCTCCTGTGATGAGTCAGTCTTTTCTGGTTGATGAAACTCCCAGGGAGAGGATTTATGACAACTGAGTTCTTTTTGGAGGACTTGTCTTTAGGCAGATAAGGGAAGTTCAGAAGGAACCTCTCTCTGAATTTGCTGTTTTTCAAGTGCCTACAGCTCAAAATAATCAATATACCAAAGCAGCATGTTTTGCTGTGGTATGTCCTGAATGCCTACAGTCACATTTCAGGATGGTTTATTCTGCTACCTTTCACTTTCCTATCTTGACTTCTCTTCAACTGGCAGAAATCTCAAGACATTGCAGAGTTGACTCTTACTAGACCCCTAAACGTCATGTGGGAAGATTTATTATCTTTGGACTCATGGTAGGGACACTGATCCTTAGGATGGGATGTCCACTTTCCAAATTCCTTCCAAAGCTCCTAAAATCCAAATATACAGAGTACAGATAATAATTAGTGTTTATGAATGTTGGACAAATTGCTCTACCACTGAACAGGCAGCTGAAGACCTTAACCCACAAGTAGACTAGGAGGTCCTGGCCACAGCTGTCTTTCTCCACCTAATGACTGATGTATAGTGAGCTACAATCATGGTCTGGCCCCAGGTGAGCTCTGTTTCAAACCTTGGGCAAGATGTCATAGATACTGGATCATGACCTTTAAAATTGTAGGGAGCTCTCTCTTCTAGAAAAGAGACTAACCAAAATATTCTAGTGCACTGGTCATGTCAACACATCTGCCAGAATAACTGACGGTTCTCCCTTCACTAAGGGAGATGCCACTAATGTTAACCACCCAATGGGCTTGTAGGTCCTGCTGGTCAGTGAGACTCTGTTGGGATCCCAGCATAACTTTGAAATGCAACAAGAAATGCTCTCCTGTGGAAAAACCTACAATCCTAGTACAGATGCTTCCATATTTTCTTCCCTTCTACACTCAACCACTAATACCTTTGGGGAAACAAGGCAGCTTAGAAAATAGCTATTGGTTGAAAATTAGTCCATCTATCTTGACATTAGATAAAGAACTGGGTTACCTAAACCAGAGACTTGATTCCATAAGGAAATTCAATGGCCTTACCTCTCCTGGAGAATAAGTATTAGAATTTAAAATACAGTATTCCAACAAAGAACCCTTCACTTGCCTTGAAATTCTACCGTAACAAGGATACATATACAAATAAGTGAATATTTTTAATAACTTTGGTTTGCAAAGAGGCAAACCTTTGCTTTCCTTCTTTTCTGAATATCTGTCTTCTGTGTTGGCTCCTAAGAGCTCCATTTAAAGAAGGAAATTCATGAGAACAGACTTTCTAAACGTTGTTATGCTCCCCCTTAGAACTAAACCGAAAGTAAAAATCATTATGGTTACTCAACAATCTTAGTGCGGCTAGATAATATTTTGAGATATTATTCTTTTTCTGTTCTTTGTCATTTCCCCTGTTCCCTTCTATTTTGGCAGTTAGCTGGTTCTGTTCCACATTGCCTTAAGGTATACATGTGTGGTAAGTAGCAAAAGTGACATAAAGATGAATTAGTGGTTAAGAGTGGATTCCAGAGTCAGTAAGCCTTCTTCTAAGTCTCACTGGCTATTTAATAGCATAAGACCTCGGGTAAAACATTTAACTCTCTATTCCTTAGTTTTTCATCTGCTAAATGGAAATAATGATAGTATCTATCTCATAAAGTTTTAATATTGAAATACTACATTTAAAGTGACTAAGCCATGCTTTAAAATGGTAATGATGATGACTGACACGTATAGACTACTTACTTTGTGTCAGATACTGTTCTAAGATACACAGTGACTCATTTAATATGTGCAGAAGTGCTGTGGTACAGGTATCAAACTAACACCACCACCACCATCATTATCACCCCTGCGTAGATGAGGAAATGATGATTTGCCACAGTTGATTGGCTGTGGTGCTGATGAACTTGGCTGGGATCAGATGACTCTATTCCAGGCTACAGGATGGGTTCAGGACTGCTCCAAGGGTTTATTCTCAGGCTGGTTGCTATCAGAACCCTGTGCTTCTCATGGTGAATCATAAGAACACAAGAGAAAAAGCCATATTAAATAGCACACTTAAAGTCTTTGCTTGTGTCAAGTCACTATTAAGACCAACATCAAAGACTGAGGAAATAAACTCTGGTCGCCGTCAAGCCACGACAAAGGTGTGGAAATATAAGTTGATGAGAGGAAGAAGATGGGAATTGAAAGCATTAAGTTACTCTATTATAATAGTCTAACAGAGAAAATATATATGCAAAGAAGTATTTGTAACATGATACAATGAATTCACATTTCACTGAAGGTTAGAATATAAAGTCAGTAAGTTAGAGGAAAACAGTATATAGTTTAAACGCTTTCCAGAAAACCCTTTAGGAAGGCATCTTTGTTAAAGACCGAGTTGTTTGTTATATCCTGTTCCACCAGGATTCTCTTCAGTGTTGGAACAGATCATTATTTTATTGGTTGATCATCAGATCAAATATAAGCCTGTGCATAGGGACCATGTTGAGTGAATCCAGCATGATGGTAAGATCCTACTTTCTGAGATGTTAGTAACTGAGAACAGCTAAGGGAACCTGTCTGGGACCTCATGCTTGGTCAGGACATTTGCTTTGAATGGAATGGGATACAGTTGGGTGAGATGAATCATCCTCTATTTAAAATCAATATTTCCCTCTCTCTGTCTTTCTGTCTCTCTCTCTCTCTCTCTCTCTCTCTCTCTTTATCCCCAATTTCCATCCATGCAGTTTTAGTTGAATTTGTATTATTAAATGAATGTTTAGTGCAGTAACTAGAGGCATACACTAGAAGGAAAAATAGCTATTGAATGGACTATAAATCCTTCCTGGAAGAGGGAAAACCTATGGATGCTTAGTGAATGCCTGCAAAGGTAAGGCACCAGGCTGGCACACCCTATATGATTGACAATTAAGCTGAAACTTAAATAATGGCTCGGATTTAAATAGACAAAGATATGAAGGAAGGGTATTCCAGGAGGAGAGAACAGTTTGAACAGAGGCAGGAAAATTAAACAACTGAGACTAATCCCAATTCATAATAAGTTAAAGAATAAGAGTCAAGGAACAATTACCAGGGGGTTATTTTTACTGAAATATGTAATGTCATTCAGAGCTGATATTTACAATGGTACAGAGCTATTAGCACAGGAATTTGTTTAAACAATCATTAGGCCAAATTCCTTTTAATTCTCAAAATAACAGTTTTAACTATGCTTTAAAAAGTTGTTTTCAAAGTAATACCCCCATTTAAAAAATATACTTTGACTCACTATAAAACCTGATGATATGTCATTTATTTAAACTACAAGTAAGTTTACTGAACAATAGATAACATTCCAACAATAAATTGGAACTTTAGACAAAAATCGAATTTAAAATAATTAAGGAAGCAGTCCTGGCATTAGGATTATAAACTTTCAGTAAATTTAAAGAAAATTACAGTTGCTATTTCATAGTCAGGCAAATATGAGGGGCCACTTCTGCATCTTTCATGGGCATATTAAGAAAAGCCAATTTGTTTGTATTCACCTAAAAAGTAGATAAAACTCTCATTTCTCAGTTTTCCAGGGTGAATAAAATCCAAAATTTTCAAAATTTGAATTTCTTCAAGCAAGAGGGTGGACTCTGTGGGCTATAAAAACATATATAAGTGCTATGAGTAAAGCGTCACATGAATCTGGGTGACTGATTTGCACTTGCAGTGTCCATAATAGCACAGGAGTACAAAACTCAGAAATCAGAACTCAAAAACTTTCATTACGAAGCTAGCATGTGGCCAGGCACCATGCTAGGAGGTGGAATACAAGGATAAATAATATTAGATCTAGGCTACGCCCTTAAAAGAGCTGAAAAAATGAGTCACAATCGAGAATAAATAATCACAAGCCAATGTGAGACTGCTAATTAATAGAGATGGTTCAAAATGTTAAGAGCAGACAAATCCTAGGGGTCATGAAAGATGTCATTAAAGAAGACAATATATTAGCTTAAATTTTCAAAAGAGAGGACAAGCTTTCTAGGTTGACAAGTGGTGAGGAAAGATGCATTTTCCTAGGATGCCAATGAATTTCTTTGTAGACTTATTTAGGCAGAATTTCCTCTTTTTCAACCCTAAAATCCCCCCTCCCCCGCACCGCCCACTGCTCACAATATCTAAGCAGGGGATGATACTTAAAGTAATCCTGTAAAAATCCAACCATGAAGGCAGAGGAAAGGCTCACACTAGACATGAAACTCACCTCCCTTACTAAGGTTTGGGGAATTGCTACTTGGTGCCTTTCTGCCTCCTAGCAATTGGACCACTGTTTTTGTGAATTTATAGTCAAATTAAACACAATGCAATCATTCAAGACAAGCAAATTTAGCATGATTTGCATGTGCTCCCCTCTTGTTTTGGAGTCTCCTCTGTAGTCTCAGATTGGGGTTAATTACTGATGATTTCTCCCTTTGTATTCATAATTTTTCTCTGGCAGTTTCACACTGTTATTATTGGGGCTTTCTTTTGTCCTGCTTAATTAAATGCTGAAAAGCTTCCAGTTGTTTTCGCAGTCTGCTGAGGTAGCTAGATAATTTGCAATCTAAATAAAGTGTTCAGCACTGACTCAACTCTCAAGGCCCACTCTTACAGGCAATGTGCATGAGATGACGCCGTTGGTGTTATTCATCTGTGATTAAAAACAAACAGACAAACACTGGTTTAGAATAAGCTTCACTACCCTTCAAATAGGACCTTTCTTCTTGGGTTCTGGCTTTCTGTGCTTTCTTTATAATTCATTCAGTATTGGGAACTAATTGCCATTGTCACATTGAGTCACCCATGTTAGAGAAACAAAAAGCAGTCCTCCATGCATAGCAGTGACAGACCCAGAGCTGCAGGCAGCTGCAGGCGTCAAGCAGTTGAGAATGGCTCCGTGTCACCAAGGAAAGTGGCCTCTTTGCAACATGACAGAAATCTCACTGTATGCATGTAAGAGTCAGTGCTCTAAGAAGACAGCTTAACACATTTCTGTAAGGTCAGCTTGAGAGAAGGTGTTTCAAAAAAAAAAAAAAAGAAAAAAAGCAGTAGAAATGGGGATGCTGGATAGCGTTTGGTGGGCATTTATGTAATAAATAACAGTATATGTGCTTATACATACTTGCATTATCGTAGCAAATCACCAAGGCCCTGGGATGAAATTATTTGAAATCTGAAAGCCAATCAATCGCCATAGCACACAAACCTATGAAATATGAAATATACATGGAGGTACTGTGTTTGTCTGACCACTTTGGGATCTGAAATGCACTGCTTAAGGCTACTTAAAATAATAAAACGAAGGCCACAGTTCCTGCTTCTGTTCAGAAGAGGCACCGTGGAAATAATCAGACCTACAGTTGCCCACAAACACCTCCTACAGACGAGGCACACCACTGGTTTCTCTCCACAAACCTTTTTAATCCATGGGCACTCTCTCTGAGAGCTCCTTTATGATGGTGAGAGAGGCTCTGGAGTGCAGCCGCTGCTGCTGCTTACTGAGCATTTTCATCTGCTTCAAACACAAGTAGAATTGAGACAGGAAGGGGGCAGAGCACAGCCATTCAAGGAATGCTACAGCAATTAACATCAAAATGGTAAAAGGATTCAACCCCCAGTAGGCCTTGAGGCTCAGGATGGTGGGAGATTTAACTTCTAGTAGACCTTGAGCTTCATTATACAATCATTGTAATATATTAACATGGCGAGTAACATGCCCACAGGCACCATGGCAATCCCAAGGCTAACCACAAAAGGTCAAAGAGCGGGAAATGGCTAACTTCCTGGGAATCCCAGACCCTTTCCCAGGCTAGTTGCACTGGTCCTTCCACTTTTTAGCATATGAAGCCACCAAGCCCATAAAAACCAGCAACACCACACCTTGTGGCCACCACACCCTCCCTCTCCCTCTTCAGAGTTAGCCCACGTTCTGTCTATGGAGTGTGTAACTACTTTTACTCTAATCTGAGCACCCAATCCCCACACCTCATGGCCTTTCTCTTGCCTTTCGATCCCTAAATAAATCTGCCTTTACTCAACTGTGGCTCGCTCTTGAATTCTTTCCTGTGAGAAGCCAAGGACCCACACTTGGCGGGGCACGTCCCAGGGGCTCAGCCGAAGCCTGGGACCCGGCCCTCCTCACGACCCACATCCATTTTTCCTGCATCAGAACCAAAAAGGAGATTGACCAATAAGGTGTGTTGTAAAGTGGGAGTCAGCAGTCCTTTCAGTGGGAAGGTTACCATCTACAAACCCATTTGATCTTCAGTATGGTTACATTAGGGTCTTAGAAATCTTATAATACACCCTTCAGCCTTTACGCAAAGTTAAACCTAAATCATGGAGTATCACCTGTTAAATACTCATTGAATATTTTCTCTGATCTCAAGCATACCAGGCATTATGAGAGATAAGGAAATACGAAATTAGATTCCTGCCCCAGACAGGTTATAATTGAGTTAGCGAGCAGAATTACAACCAAAATAATGACAGAGATCAAAAATATATATGTCAAATATGATTTAAATAGTAAATTTTGTAACAAAACTATAGGTATGTATCAATTAAGTAATAGGAGTCACTGACGCTTAAAAGTCAACCAACGAAGGATAAAATCCTACCACTTAAAATGTGATCCACAGACCAGCACAATTATCACCTGGGAGCTTGTTAGAATGCAGAATTTCAGATCATGCACCAGGTCTACTACAGAAAAAAAAAAAAAAAAAAAAAAGAAAGAAAACCCCAAGATTTTAACAAGAGTACATAAGATCCAGGTAGCTAGTATTCATAATGAAGTTTGAGAAACACTGGACAAAACATTAAGGTCCAAGTGGGCAGAATTCCTAGCTAGCTATCTCACGGAGGATCTTCAGGGACTAGTCTCCCAGCATTGACAGGTGGTCAATAAATGTTCATTAAATAAAACAGTGCAGTCCATTGCTAAGCACATATAGCACAGGGGAAAATCAAGGGTACATACAATAAAAAGGACGCACATTTTAAAAACATCCAGAGAATCCCCACTCTGGGCATGCAAAAAATAATATTTAGATTAATTAGAATAGACATCATTTGGTTTGAAATTATCAGCTGAATTCCTGGGGAGTAATATTGAAAATATAATATAACAAAAAGATAGTTTTATTCATTAATCTGTAGTAAATATTTAAAATTATTTATAATATTTTAAGTAAAAAGTTATCCTTCATTATATATGTAAGAAAGTAAAAAAATTATAAATGCATGACTGCAGAACATAAATTAAAATAGACTTTAGAAATATTTTGCTTTCATATAATTATCCTTTATTGATAAGATTCTATGAAAATGCTTTTTATATTAAACACTCAAAAGAATATTAAGAAAAAAAATGACATCTCTTACTGTGTCCATTATTGATTAAATGAAAAATTAGAACTTTATAACATTAGGAATGTATTCATAAGGGCTTTAAAAAGCATGTCTGTCTAATTTTTATTATCAGGTTTCTACATCTGGGCATCACTTTGTAATTTTTTTTTAAATGTTGAAAAATTCCAAGACAAAAATTAATAAAAAGCGCAGAAAACATTATGTAAAAATATCCCATGGGTCTCTGAGTTACGTTTTTAACTAAGAAGAGGCTGGTCTAAATCAGCAGTTCTCAACAACGGCCACTCATTTTAATAGCCTGGATAGCTTACCAAAAATACATGTGGGCAGGCCCCGCCCCATCCTTTTAAGTCAGAATTTCTGGGTGTACGAGTTTACTATTAGGTGAAGGAGGTCTGACTATACTGTGTCAGTCTTTTGTAATTTTTTTTATGATTACATTTCTCACTTACACATGTCATATGTTGTTACCAGTATTCATATTTTGCAGTGACTTTCTTGGCATCACTCATACAAGTACTTTGGGTAGGAATAAATAAAAGGCCAATTCTGATAAAATTCAAAATCAATCTATAGTTCATTTTCTGTTGACTCTTCAAGAATGACAAAAAGGATGTAGAGCTTTTAGGTCTTCATTAAATTATAACTCTGAGCCCTGTCTCTGATTTAGTCTTAAATGTAGGTATAGAGCTGATAAAGGTGGGTGTTGATGACTCTCTGCAAGTACGCTCCACTTCTGCTGAACTTACTCCATTTTAGAAATCCATTTTTATCATCGTCTCCTTTGAGGCAACAGCTTAGTGTGTCTGCATAAGTCTTCCATCAAACTAGGAGTCAAAATTTTAAGGTAATAAAAGTTTAGTTATTATTTCTGATTTATTCAACACTATTTACCAAATATTTATTGGGGGTTTACCGTGTGTCACACTCTATTCTAGGTATTGAGATATGACAGTGAAAATGGAAGACATGGTCCATGTGCTCAAGAAGCATATGTTCTTGTCATGGGAGGCAGACAACATACAGCAGCAAATTAGATGGTTTCAGGAGTGGTGAGAACTATGGAGAAACCAAACCACGTTCATTGTAATGTGTGTGATTCTCGTTGATAGGATGGAGTGGATGGTCGGGGAGGGCCTCTCTCACAATGTAACATTTGAGCTAAGATTAATGATAAGAAAGAGCTATTCATAAGAAGATTTTGGGGGAAAAAAAAATGCCAGGAAGAAAGAATAGCTTATTGCAAAAGCTGTAAGGTAGGAATAAGTTTGGCATTTTTAAAGAGCAGAACAAAAGCTTAAGGGGCTGCAGCAAAATGAGCAAGTCTTTGAGTAATAATAAATCAAGTGACAGAGGTCAATAGAAGCTACGTGAAGTGCCACTTTGGTACCAGTGGGAATTTGAACGTATGATCTTGCGTGTTCACTGAGGTGAGAAACCACGGAACTTGAGTCTTTGCGGGCAGGTGGGGTAGGAAGAGCTGTTGGGAGGATTAGGCAGTGGATGACATGTCTTGGATAATGACTATCTGGGAATTTCTCTTGATTTTTGCATTTTTATGGAAACAATTCCCTTTATAAGTATATTTGCTTTAAGTTGAATTTTCTTGGAGCCTATCCCTACAATATTTTGTGAAACTTCTGAATTATTTTATGTTGAATGAAAAAGACTCAGAATTCAAAGAACTTGCCAAAGGCCACATAGCTGGTGGATGGCAAGACTTGGAATTAAATTCGTATCTCATAGACTTAAGGTAAAGACCACGTGAATTGAGTATACATGGGGCACGAAAGAGTGTGTGGCACGTGACTGCTATGTGAGCATCGACTGTGATCATCGTCATCAACGGCAGTAGTACTGCTGTTGACGTAGCTGTGTGGCTCCTAGCCCGGAAGCCGAGTGAGTGTGTGCGTGGCAGACGGGGGCTAGTAGAGCCCATAAACCGGGTCTGTAATGCAGAATGTAAATAGCAATTTGAAACTTTTATGTTTAATCTGTTTTTAACATGAAAACCATAAATACGCCTATAGATTATTGATGAAAATACACATTACTTTTCAGCCTAAAATTCTCAGGGCTTATTTACAACAAATGGAGTGAAATTAATGGGGTAAAAGACTGTGTGTACTAGAAGCACAAGAAATTTATCCCTAAGAGAAGGCTTCAACGTGACTCCATTTATTTTTATAATCTTAATACCTGACACTGTGAGCAAGATTAGTCCTTGTAAACAAGTATTTATTGATATGACAGCAATTTCTTAATTGATACTATCGGAATTTTTTTAATAGAGTAAGAGACACCTGTTAGGTAGAGACCAAATTCAAACATGCTTCGTAAAGGGGTCAATGGACATATTAAATGCCCAACAAATTGCAACACAGTCAGCCCAGCCCCTCTGCCAGCTGGTAACTTTGGCATTCACCTGCCTCTCCCTCTCCTCCAGTGCAGCAGCCCTGCCCACCCATGCATGCTAAGAATGTTGGCCACTGTATTTAAGAGACTGCTGCAACTGAAAGAACATCTGGAAGAAATTTTAAACCTTCAAAATGAGTACATCCCTTAAATGAAACGGTGAAGACAGGAATTGAGGAAGGAAAAGAAGATGCTCCTTTCTCCCTTCCCCCCTCCTCAGGACGCCATCTCCTTCTGTCTCTTCACTTAGTCCCAGACTGACGGACTGTCCCCGCTTCAGCTCAGCCACAGTGGGCCCACTGCCCACCTTCACTCCTCCACACACCCGGTAACCCTCCCAAGGCCAGATCTGCCTACTAATTCCAAGCAGGCTAGTGAATCTTGGCAGATGTTTCCTCAGCTAACTTTCACGTTCCCAGCTGACTTCTGTTTCATACAGTCTCAGCACTAGGTCGGCTCTCTGCGTGACCCTCACCTCTCAGCCCCAAGGACTTCCATAGCTTCTTTTAGGCCCTACTTCAGTGTTATTCACTCTATGACACACGCTATACGATGTGGCATTATCTGTGGGCATGGTCTTGAAACTGAGAAATCAAGGCTAAATACGAGGTGGCCATGCTTTCGTGGACTTCATAGTTTAGCCAGGAGAAAACATCTCTGCAATCATTCAAATGTTCTCTGTGCAATAAAAGAAGAGAGCACAAACATGTCTAGGAGCACAGAGCAGACACTGCCTGGAGAAGAGATGGGGGCCACTTCCTGAGAAGTGACATTTGAAGTGAATCTCAAAGGACAAGACAAGGTCCATCACCAGAAACAGGTAAGGGGTGCAGTGGGTGGGATGAGAAACACATCTTAGGCAAAGAAAATAATATTTATAAAAGCCTAAAATATTTCAGTAATGTTAATTTTATAATATCTTTTCCCGTGAAGATTTTGTACTCTTCTTGCCCTATTCTCTTTCTCACTAATCCTCGACACAGTTTTAAAAATTAACACCTACTTCTGCCTCCTATTCACTTCTCACTCCATCACAATAAAAGAGCCAATCAGAAACCTACCTCTGGAAAATAGATCATTTAATAAAATCTATTCAAATAACTAGTTAGAGCCTTGAAACTCAAAATGGAAAGAAAAGAACGTGGAACACACTCCAGATGGATCAAATATTTAAATATAAGAAAGGGAACTATACAATTATACACACGGGAAGAAAAATGAGGGAATTTTTTTTAAATAATTTTGGAGCAGGAATAGCCTAAATGTGACATCAATGCCAGAAACTATAAAGAAGTTTAACTAGTTTGAGGAAATAGAAATTAGACACATAAATTTGGCAAAAGGCAACATGAGCAAAGATAAAAATGACACTAGTTTTGTGCCCTGAGATCCGATTTCCAACATTTTTTAATCTGCTCTCCATCTCTGTGACTAAGTAGTGGACCTCGTGAAACTCCAGGAATGGCAGAAACTGACTACGTTAGTGGTTCCCAGGGGCTCTCTGGTTTCCTTGGGCTCAGCCATGGAGAGCTCCACGGGGCTCTGTGGTCACATGAAACTTGCTGTGACAATCAGTCAGTGCTCAGTGTTCTCTGTTTCTAGAAACCTCCCTCTCCCCTCTTCCTCTACTAGAGATAGTCAGCTCTGGGTTACTGCAGAATCCCTTGTGGTTCCCTCCTCCCATTTCTCTTCCAACAAGGTCCTGGGAGCTTTGTAATTGAATCTTTCTCAAGTTAGTCTAATTTGATTGTATCATGTGCTTTTTGTTGGGACCCTGACAGATAAACTGGGAAGTTGAAATGTCTATAATAGACAAAGATGAATGTTGGTAACATACGACATAAAGGAATAATCAGTGCAACATTAACATTAGCTGCTATTTTTTGTGTGCTCTATGCCAGTTACTTTGCAACTCTTGTTCCAGGAATTAATCCATTAATTCTCATAACTATACTAAGAAAAACTTCAGTTTTACTGATAAGTAAACTAAAGCTCAGAGAGATGAAGTAGCTTGCTCAGAGTTACACGGCCAGTAATTGGAGAGTCAGTTTCCGAATCCCATCTGATTACAGAATCCACAGTCTCAACTATAATGATATACTCAGAAGAGAAAAAAAGATTCAGTGATTGGAATAACAGCAACAATAGTTAGCACTTACAGAGCATTCACTGCCTGTGGGGAAATTTCTAAGCATTTTATTTATATTAATTCACCTAATCTTCAGAAAAACTTAATGAGGTAGAAGGACTAAGCAATGTGCTCAAGATCACACAGCCAGTAAGTAGTTGTGAAGATGACTTAAGAATCTATGGACTTCATCTCCATACTTTACTGACTTTTAGTAGTGATAGAAAATTTACTGGAAAAAAAATACAAATGAATATTTGCAATGTATCAAAGAAGCAAAAATTTGCAATAACATTGAGTTATTTCTTTTTGTCTATAAGGTTGGCCGAAATGATCAATTTTTTAAAAAGCCAATATGGGTTTTTTATCCAATATGGGTGAGACTGAGGGAAAAAAGGACACTGTCATATGCTACTGATGCAGGAAAAATGGGTGTGGGGCACGAGGAGGGCCGGGTACCAGGCTTCGGCTGAGCCCCTGGGACGTGCCCCACTGAGTGTAGGTCCTTGGCTTCGTGCAGGAAAGAATTCAAGAGCGAGCCACAGTTGAGTGAAGGTAGATTTATTTAGAGATACATCGAAAGGCAAGAGAAAGGCGTGGGGGTTGGGTGCTCAGATTAGAGTAAAAGTAGGTACACACTCCATAGACAGAACGTGGGCTATCTCCAAAGAGGGAGAGAGAGGGCATGGCGGCCACAAGATGTGGTGTTGCTGGTTTTTATGGGCTTGGTGGCTTCATATGCTAGTAAGTGGAAGGACCAGTCCAACTAGCGTGGGGATGGGGCTGGGATTCTCAGCAAGTTGGCCATTTCCCACTCTTTGACCTTTTGTGACTAGCCTTGGGACTGCCATGGCGCCTGTGGGCTATATGGTAATATTACAATTAGCATATAATGAAGCTCAAAGTCTACTAGAAGTTAAATCTCCCATCTTGAACCTCAAGGCCTACTGGGGGTTGAATCTTTTACCATTTTGATGTTAATTTCTGTAGCATTCCTTGAATGGCTGTACCTTGCCCCCTTCCTGTCTCACTACTGATGGGAGTATGACATGGAATAATATTTGGGGGGGAACTTAAATATTTATCATTAGAGAATCCATTAAACAAATTATGGGACCATGTGGCACTGCCAGAACTGAGCCCCATAGATATACCCACTGATAGGGAGATGATCTGAAATCATATTTTTCAGTTTCAAGAAAAGCTTATAAAACAGTACGCCAAATATGATCCCAGTGCTGCGCGTTATGGTGCCTGTGTGAATTAAAGAAGCCCTCCTGGACCACCCAGTCCCCAGGGAAGCAGACCGCAGGCTAGGGGTTAGTTTTCATTGATCCTCTGAGACAGGTGCCTGCACGGAAACGTACACGGCAACTCCCTCTGGATGATGTCATACTTTAACTTAAATATGTTTTATCAGAAAAGAAAAAAAAGCTTTTTATTTTCATAAATAGAAATAAATAAAAGCCCACCCTTTATAAATTTTTGCTATCTAACCCACAATTAAGTTTATACTTTAACTATCTGATTCTAATCTGTGGTAACAAGCAGTATTTACTGGCCTTTCTATTTTGTTCCAGTTTAGACCACATGATCGATCACCTGAGCTATTTTCTATCAACACTCTCAATTCTGATTCCAGAACCTCCCAGGAATTCTCTAGGCCTTAATCAATTTCCAAATTCCTTTTATACATGCATGCTGAGCTCCTTTTAACAGCACAGTGGTGTGGATGGTTTTCAAATTCAGTGGGTCTCAATCTAAGCCATATTAAAATGCTTTTACGGCTCTTGTTCATTCTGTCTCTCACTCCATAAAAAAAAAAAAAAAGATTCAAAACTTTCACTGCCCTCCACAAACATTCTGCCCACTATTCAACTCTCTTTTTCAGAAGGCTCACTTGCCCCTGAAAAGCATCAACACAAACCACCTCCAACTGAAGTATCTGCCTTTTAGCCAGCTTGTTTCTTTTGAGGCCAATTTCCAGCTGTGGTTTTAATCCCATCCTTTTTTGCCCCTTTGGGGACTTTACTCCGTCTGTCCTGTATCCTCAAGGTGTTTATCTCTATAATTTCCTCTCCTTCATCCCTCTCTCAGCACATCATGCCATTTCTCCATCCAGAATACCTCCCGTACTCCATTTCCTCTCTCTCAGCCAAGTGTCTTGAAAAAGTATTGTATTCACTTTTCCCCATCCTTCCTTCCATTTGTCTCTCCAACACCTGCACACTGTACCTTCAGCCGTCTCCACTTCTCTGACCTAAGTGGTGACCTAAACGGTGACCAAAGTTATGGGAGACCAGACCCTCGATTTTGCTAAATCCAATGGACACGTCTTGCAGTCCCTATCTTACTGGATCTCTGCTGGTTTTGATGATACAGGTTTGCACTGATTTCTCCTAGGAAGTCTTCTGTCTTTGTGGTTCCTGCAACATTAGTTACCTCATCATATTTCACCTAACCAAATAATAGGTTAACCTGTTTCACGTCTTTGACATTGTCTTTCAATCTCTTTGTCATGCTCCCCAGGTTCCACCTTTAGCCTTCACTTTGGTTTCATTTATCAAACTGTCTATTGTAGGACTGAGGGACACCGCAGTGAGCCACTCAAAGTCCTTATTCTCTTGTAGTTTGCACCCTGGTTTGTGTTTGGGTGTGGTAAGTGAGGTCAGAGACAGACAATCTATAACAAATAAACAATGGAAAACAACAGATTATGGTATGTGCTAGGCAGAGGATTAAATTGACCTGATGTGATAGAAAGTGGTTGGGAGTCTAAGGAGATTTCACTGAGGAGGTGGCATTTGAGCTGAGACTGAATGACGAGATGAAGGCAGCCATGTGAAATTGTCTGGAAGAGCAGTTCAAGCAGAGAGAATGACTAGTCCAATGCTGCAAATGAACTGAGCATGTTTGAGGACAGAGTCTATTGGGTTGCAAGTCTAGTGGATAATGAGACACGCTGTAGTCAGAGAAGGTGCTTGATCAGTGGAGGCTTTAAAGCCGGAGTGAAGAGGGTTTAATGGAAAACAGCAGAGTGATATGATGGAATTTATATCTTTATAAATTCACTTTGTTTGAGGAAAGTAAATTGCAACCAGGGAGGGGTGGCAACAAGAAGACCGCTGAGGTGGCTTTTGTTGTGGCGTGTTGAAGATATAACGATGATTTCCAGGGCTATAGTGGTACCAGTGGAGGTGGCAGCAGTGGCCACTTGCAGTTATACTTGGAGGTAGTGGCAGAAGTTGCTGGTAAATTAAAAATAAAGAGTGATGGAAAGGGGTGAATCAAGGAATTGGCCTGATCAACGTGTGACTGATGATACAATTCATTAAGATGAGGGATGGGTGAGTGGTCATGATGGTAGCGAAACAGGTATCAAAATGTCTGTCTTGACAATGTGTGAGATTATTGTTGATACGCCTATGGAGGCGTCAGGAATTTGGAAAAGTCCAGTCTGGAATTTGAGGGAAAACACAATGAAGATGATATAAATTTAGAAGTTACTGTGTATGACTTGTATTTAAAGCTGGGGATAATATAGGTCTACTAGATTGTGTTGATGTAAAGGGAGGGAAGGATGGAACACTGGCTCACTCCAAGGTCTGGTTAGTAATCGCAAGAGAATGAGCTAGGAGTGGAGATTAAGAAAGGAGATCATCAGAGTAATATAGTATTATAGAAGTTAACAGAATGAGTTATGGGTTTAGTGTTGCTTTGAGTCAAATAAAATAAGGAAAGTGGTGAAAACATTCAATTTTGACAAAGTAAAAGCCGTTTGTGAACTCCACGGGGACAGTGTCAGCGAGATAGTGAGGGCAGAGACCCTATTAGAGGAGCTGAGAGAGAAGGGAGTCAGTCACTCTCAGCAGCACTTCCGAGAAGTTCTGCAATCAGAGGTCGCAGAGAAATGACGTGATAACTAGAAGAAGAAAGGCGGTCAGGAGAGGATTTGGGCTTTTTGTTTGCTGTATTTGTTTGATTTCATTTTGAAGACAGACAAAACTGCCCCACATTTGTTCCAGGTTCCAGGTTTCTGTTAAGGAGCCACCTCAAGGCTGGAACCTGGAAACTTCTCTATACTTGTCTCCCTCACTCATAGTCCATCAAGTTGTTTTTGTTTCTTTTTAAATTTTTATTGAAGTATGGTCAGTTTACAATGTGTCAGTTTCTGGTGTACAGCATAGTAGTTCAGTCATACATATATATTCATTTTCATTGTAGGTTACTATAAGATACTGAATTTAGTTCCCTGTGCTATACAGTAGAAAGTGGTTGTTTATCTATTTTATATATATGTTAGTACCTGCAAATCTTGAACTCCCAATTTATTCCTTCCCACCCCCTTCCCCCTGGTAACTGTAAGTTTGTTTTCTGTCTGTGAGTCTGTTTCTGTTTTGTAAGTAAGTTCATTTGTCATATTTTTGGATTCCACATATAAGTGGTATCATATGGTATTTTTCTTTCTCTTTGTGGCTTCCTTCACTTAGAATGACAGCCAACTTCTCTCCTGTGTCTTGAATCTAGCTCCTCCTTTCCACCTCTATTACTGTTGTTTTAGTTCAGATACTTACCTAGATAAACTTCCTTTCTCCAATTTTACCATCCTTTAAATCTTTTTTTTTAAATTGCAATGAGAGTCTCCTGTATAAAATATACTATTTCAATACCTTGCATAAAATAGCTATTTCCAATTGTCTGCAGAAGTTCAAGCATTGTAACTTGTGACAAAAAGCTCAATCAAATTCCCATAATTTCATCTCATCTCAATTCTTGCTTTAATATTTATCAGAATTCTGTGGAATATTAAACTACTGAATTAATTTTTTGTTGAATACCCATATTGTTTCGGACTGAGATATTTCCATGGCTGACTTACCCATTCCTTACTGGATAATTCTTACTTGTTCTTTAAGATTTAGATTAATATTCTAAAAACCAGTGTCCCCAGAAATTTAAGATTAGACTTAGCGTACAGTTTTATGGATGCCTATGGACATTTGAATATGAGTGCCTGTGTATGTCTGCATCTGTGCCTGTGTTTTATTTGCTTAAGCATTTATCTCCATCACTGGTGTAGGGTCCTTTAGAACAGAGGCCATTTATTATTCATTTTTGTTGTCCCAAGCCGCGGCTGCTTCCTTAGAAGCACTGGGTAAGTAAGTGATTGCTAATCCAAGCACTATGCAGATCTAATGCTCAATGATACTTATTACAAATATCCTTTCCCAAATGGAATTCTCATGCTTAGAAGATAAAGGGCAAGTTTCTACATATAGCAAACAACTGTAGACTTTGGATGCAGAAGAAATTGCCTTCAAATTCCAGCACTGCTATTCATTAGCTGTTCTGTAAGTCATCTAGACCCTCTGAGCCGCAGTTTTGTCAACAAAAGGGGTTACTAATACTAATTTTCCTGGTGTTACTAATACTTACAGTATTTTGAGAAATAAAAGATGTAATATTTATAAAATTATATAATAAGATAATGCCTGGTAAAAAATAAGTGGTCCATAAACGATAATTTCCCTCCCATCTATGAACTATAGCTTCATTCATTACCCCCAAATTTATTAAGCAACAGTTATGATGCAGAATCCATTCTAGGAATTAAAATCCAATAATAACCAAGACAAAGGTGTTTCCTACATAACAGAACTGATACACCCTCTTGGTGAAGACAAAGGCTCAATAAACAATTATACTTTCTGCTGTTTAATTATAATTGTGAAAAGTGCAACCAAGAAGATGGTATGTATGAAAGTATTTAAACTTGCCACCCGTAACTTTTTTCTTTACTTCCCTCATCCATTACTAGATTTCTTTTACACACTTGCTCAGCAATATTACTTTTGATTTGGAGATAACCTATTAGTGATCAAATATATATTAAGTGCTCATTAAAGCAAGGAACTAGGTTATTCGCTGTAAGGGGTAGTAGGTATCACACCATAGTCTTTGGTGTCAGAGAGCTCAAGAGTAGAAATTTGCACTAAAAATGAGTGAAGAAGTGCTACAGGAATTCAAAACCAAAGGTTCCCAGATGTGAAAGGCTTCAGTTGATTTGTACTTTTCAGAATTGCTAGAAGAAGGAAAATGGATCTTCATTCCAGTCCCTAACCACTATTACCAATAAGTTATGCATTTTAATCTCTCAAAACCTTCCCTCTACCCAATAGTCACCACGTTAATTTAGGCCCTTATTACTTGTCACCTAGATTATAAAAAGTTCTCCTAGATGGCTTTCTACTCCAGTCCCTTTCTTCTTTGTTTCTAGGGTGATCTTTGTAAAAACACAAATCTGATCCTGTCACATCCCTGCATTCAGTCCATCTCAGTAGCTTTTCTGGTTTTCAGATAAAGCCAATGTTCTCAACATGGCATTTGAGCCCTTGCAGGACTGGCGGCCCGGTCTAATGTTGTAGTGAACTCCCTGCATGCCGAAATCCAGCCAGAGCAAACAGTGTAAAATCCCAGGCAGCTCCAACTCCTCACAAGTCTGCTTTCCTCCGTTCTCCTTCTTCATTTAATTTCCTAACTTTTCGATGCCGTCAGATCATATGCTGTCTTTTACAGGAGCATCTGCTGACTCTCTTCTCATTTCTGATCGGAGTGTTCATCTGCTCCCAGGAAACCCACTGCCTACCTCTATCTTAGCAGCTTTCATTTGTACTCACTTGTCGCTCGCCCCCATTTGACTGTGACCTTGTAGGACAAGGACTACGTTTGGCTTTTTTGGTTTTTTGACACCTAAGAAACTTCCTAGAATAAAAGAAAACTCCATGTTTTCTGCATAAATGAATACATGAATTCTTGAAGTAGCAGAGGCATTTCATGTCTCTGAAGTGTTAAACCGAACAAAATGGCTGAAAACAAACAAGGTGCAACCTGTTAGAGGACAGAAACCAGTCTAATTGGCAAGAAGAGAAATTGTCTGGAGGAGAAGAACAGATCACAAATCTAGAAGGCATGTGGAGCAGGACTATTAAACAGAAATTCCTGGGGTGATGAGTGTTTTCTATTTGCCATTAATGCAGGAGTCACTAGCTAGCTGGACTACTGAGACCTTGAAATGTGGCCAGTTCACTGGAAGAATAAAAGTTTTAACTTTACCCAATTTTAATTAATTTAGTTTTAAATTTAATAGCCTCCTGTGTGGTCCACTCTATTGGACAGCACAAAACGGACAGGTTTGCAGAAGGCCCTGGATATCGATGTAATGAAACAATTCCTTCTGGAGGTAATACAAAAAAATGTTGAAAGGCTCTAGGCAGAAGGTTGAAATAATTCAGAGTGTTTTAATGAGCTATGAAAACTAAATACTAATAAGCAATGATACAAAACTATGAAAATCATATATTGTTATAATTGGTATTCTGGCTTATTTCTTCTAGACATTTTATTTTGTCTCTCACTTTAACTGTGTAATGAGGTGAAGATAATGGGTAATATTTTTTTAACCTAACTTACTAATATAAAATGATAATGTAATTTTTTGGAAATTATTACTAATAGAATTGGAGTAAAAAGCTTGACTGTCAATTTCCTTATAATCTAATTAGTTGAATGGTAAAACAATTTACAAAATTATAATTTGTAATTTTGAAAGTATTTGACTCTTTATTGCATATATTTTGTATAATAGATAAACAGGATGCTCATCTGTCTGATTTGCATCTGGAAGAATGCTGATACTGCACAGCTAACTGACAGTGGCTTAGGCATAAGGTGACCATAGTCCTTACTTTCCTGGGGACAGTCCCAAGTGCACCTGATATAAATGAGTTGACACTTGTTAATATATTTTCAACATCTACTTTCAGTCTCAAAAGTGTCCATATTTGGTTGATTAATTATATAGTCCCTACTTCTGCATACCTATCACAAATTGCAATATACTTTGAGAAAATATGTCCATTAGACTACATAATAGTGTAAGTGTCCAATATATGTCTCCTATTTGTTTTGTTGTCTGCCAGCAAAAGCGTGAGCAGAGAGCCTGAGGCTTTCAACAAGGTAAGGGAAGATCAGAAACAGGTGAAGATTTCTAATGTATTTGCAGTGTGTCTGAATATCACACTGTGAGGCAGGCTTCTTACACTTGATGACACAATTGTCTGTTCCTCATATGCTTTATCAGGATTAATTAAAATGATCGTATAAAGCACTCAACACAGTACTTGGCAGAATCCAACCGATTGGTCAATATAATTCTTACTGTGATTTTGTGTTATTATTAACATTGATTTCCTGTTCTGTTACCACTCTGGGTAAGTTCAAACATCCTGGGGTGGGACTCGGCTAGAAAGGACACGCCCAGCATTAGGGAGCTCGGGGGCTCCAACCCTGGGCAGGACACACCGGGCACAAGGAGAAGGAGTTTCTGCCTCCCCTTCAGGTGTGGGTTCTAACATGCGTCAGGTCCGGGCAGGTGTAAAACTGCACTAACCTGACTAGCCTTAGGAAGGGATGCAATGTGTCTGAAATGTCTCATGAATTCTCAGGCAGGAATCCCTGCATATACATGTTTATACAGTACTCCCCAAAGTGCTGCCTATTTCCACACCCAAAGCAGACTTCCTCAGGGACATTTAAATTACCGAAGCATTGGTGCATAGTGTGAGACTAGGGGTCCTACGTCTCCTAATTTAGATAGTATTCCTGCCTCAGAAGTTGTGATCCTTAAAGACGATGTTTAGAAAATACCATTTTCAATCTTACGGTTACCTGGGAAAGGGGTTAGGAAGGGATAAATTTGGGAGTTGGAGATTTGCAAATGTTAGCCACTGTATATAAAAATAGATTTTAAAAATAGCTTCTTCTGCATAGCACAGGGAAATGTATTCAATATCTTGTAATAACCTTTAATGAAAAAGAACATGAAAGCAAATATATGTATGTATATGCATGACTGGGACACTGTGATGTACACCAGAAGTTAACACATTGTAACCGATGTACTTCAATTTAAAAAATTTTAAAAATTAAAAAAAAGAAAATACTGTTTTCTACTAAATGTTTTTTTTAAATAGTAACTGTTATTATTTTCTAATTGATTTAGAGATCATGATAATGGACCATATCAGGAATATATGAACAAAGACATATGAGAAAAATAAAACAAGAAGGAAAATACATTAATTTAAAACATTGGTCATTTTGGATTTAAAAAAATTAATGAATTTGGGGAAAATTATTCAAAAATCTTTCTGAAAACCTAAGAAGTTTACCAGGAAGCTAAAAGCATTCAGGCAGAGAATCTTAAGTGATTAAAAAAAATATTTGCAATATAAATGTATAATCCTGGAAGGAAACAACTTCAAACATATCAAAGATGTTTGGAAAAAAGTTAAAGCAATGGACTAAGGAAAGAGAGCTAGATGGGTATATGCTGCGAGAGTGAAGATGAGATGTGTGTGTATTACAGGAACCTGCTGGCCGTCAGCAGAAGACCAGGGCTAGTGAGTGAGGAGGGACCAGGCAAGACCAGAGGGCTTTGTTATGACAATTAGGTCTCAAAAGAAAAGTATAAACATTTAAAAAACAGAATGCCAGGGTCTAAATGACTTGTGCATGGTGAGACGCTATGGAAAGGAAATAATTAAACTGAATCCAGATGAAAAGAGGAGCAGGTAGGGCACAACGGGGGCAGGGTGAAATATTGGTGATTTAACCTTCTTGTTTGTTGTTTAAAAGCGAAGAGAAAGCCACGCATGTCATATTCAGATAATACTGAATTGGGACATGTTAATAACCCCAATGGGGATGGAAAAACAGAGCAGTGATTCCTACATAATAAGCACAGGAACCAACATGTTAACTAGGTTCAGCGTGGAAATTCATCTACAAAACACTACTTTAACTTAATCGGCAGATGTAAGCAGAGTAAATGAAAGGATGAGCTGACAAAATAGACTGCCTTGCGTTCTTTTTGTTCCTGCAGGCCACCCCATACACAGCCAGTGGATAGTTACATTGAACTACACAGCACTTCCCCTTGAACTTGGGAAGATGTTTAGACTTTTGCTCAATGTAAAATGGCAATTTTCATTAGTTTGAAAGGAAATATGTTCTAAAGTTAACACCAATATTTTATCTAATGACCCAGGCTCATCCACTCAGGATCAAGGCAACAAGACTTATGAAAAAATGTTTCTGGGTATTTTTGTTAAGAATCAGTTAAGACATTACGACATTGAGGGAAAGGGATGGAGGGCTGCAAGGACAAGGAAAATTGGGGAGTTTCCCAGGAGACTAGAAACAAGCTGTTGTCAAAATAAAAATAATCTGAACTTGGACAGGAAGAAGCTTTATTCAGAAGAAAGACTATTGCAATTAGGGACAAAACTTCAGTCTCAGAAATCTGCAAGCACTTCAAAATCAACAGATAAAAGCTTTTCTTTTATAAGGTAAGAAAGGGTAAGCAAAGATAAGCAGAATCTTTTTAAGGGAAGTCGGACAAGCAAGGAGAAATGACTGACTGAGTATGACAAGAAAAGTGCCTTGCTGAGTCCCAGGTGACAGGGATAAGGAACAGGCTCCACTTTTCCTGCCTGCTCGGGCTTGTGGGCCGAGCGGGGCTTGGGGGTCTGTAGAAATGAGAGAAGTCCGACTGGAGTTTGGTCAAGAGAAAGTGACGGTGAGGAGTAGGCAGCCATGAACCCTTGGTCAACAGCATTCCAGTGTACACGGAGTATGCATATCTGACCGACACATCCTTGGGTGGAAAGCTGAAGGCCACATTCAAGGGGAAGACAGGAGACAGGGAAACTAGCATAAAAACCGAAACTTGTTTCAGAGCTAGAAATGCAGGGCGATGAAGGCCAGATGTTGGAAACAATTAACTCCAGGGCCTAAAATCCTCACCCCGTCCCTCATTTATAACATGCAAATGTCCTGCAGAGCTGGCAGGAGTTATCCAGCCAATGAAGGGAGAGCTGGGAAGCCTCTTATTGGAGCAGAATGAGAGAATAGAACAGGCTGCTCAGATAATAAGAAATATTTATTAACAATGTGGCTCCATTATTTGATATGACATTTTTTCCGGCTCATTGTCGTGAGTAGCTCTTAAAAAACTGGGATACCTGGGACATCATGTGACAAAAGTCTACAAAAGTATAAATGAGGATTGCCCTGAATGACTCAAGAAACACAACCACCAATCTGTGTTCTCCAAGAGGGATGTACAACAGTAATGATGACTAGTATTTGTGGAGTGTTTACTGTGTGCCTATCACAGAGCTGAGGTCTTTCATTCAGTATAACATGTAATCCTCTGTACCAACCTGATGGAAGAGTATTATTATTATTACTATTTTGCAGATAATGATAACCTTTACCGCAATTCCATGAGGTAAGTAAATGAATAGTTAATCAATTACTGAAGGTTACACGACTCCTAAGGGCAGCAGTAGAAATTAGAACTAGGTGTTTCAATGAACGTGCTCTCACCTGCTGCTCTGCCATGTTCAGAGCACTGAAATCCCTTCACATCCACAGCCGTCTGCACTGGACACGTATAGTTAATACACTCAGATCATCCCCATTGGGATCTCTGGAGGTTGACCTTCTTGGGTTTAAATCACTTTACTTCATAATCCTTCAGCTCTGATATGAGCTTTGTACTTTGTACTTTGTCTTCCCACTTGCTTATAGGTTTATGGGTTCTTGAGGTTTCCAGCCTATGAGTCTTGTCTGCCAACTGGATACCAGGAATCTGGAGAGTAATTGCAATTGGGAAATTGACATTTCCCAAAGACTCAAAGACATCATCATTATGATGATATTTATATTATGAAATTATACAAAAAATTTTATAAAACGGTCAACAGTATGCCTAATAGAAACAATGTCTAATGCACAGAATGATCAACTGCACTTGCAAATAAAATGATGATCATGCTTCAATTCTACTAAGTTATTAAGGGTTTGGGGACTGGGGAAAGAAAGAGGAAAAAGAACTCACTGTCTCCTGAGAGCAAACTATATGCGGAGCCATTTCATATACATTGTTTCACTTAATTTCATCAAGTACCATTTAATTTAAGCAATACTGCCTCTCTTACAAATGAAGAAACTAAGGCTCAGAGTAACTTTCTTAAGTAAATACTGCTAATGCATTCATGAAGCTGAAACTTGAAGGTGGATTTCTATGACTCTGAAACCTGTAACTTTCTCACTTCACACCTGCTCCGTTCGGTCATCCAGTGACCTCAGCAACATTTTGTTTGAAGATTCGGCATCACCAGATAACAGAACAGGCTCAAGAAGCTAATCAGCATGCATCTATAACTTCATTTAAACTACAAGGTTTTATTCTTTCTTCCTCTATGGGCATTCAACTGTCTACTGTCCAGCAGACATTAAAGAGACTTGCAAATAATGTAAAACAATGCCACCCTTCTTTTTGTTTTCTTTCGGAAAATGTAGTTATTATTCATAAAATATGCTGCTAATGTTAACATGTAATGGGCTTATTGCAGTTTTTAAAAATGAGTTAATTTTTAAATTTTGTTTTATTTTCTAACAGAAAAAAATCTGTAAATACGACTCACATGACAAAACACTTTGAGAGTCTCAAAAATGTTGAAGAATGTGAAGGAATCCTCAGTCTGAAAATTTGAGAACTGTGCTTTTAAGCCAGTTTCAATGTCTTTTCAATTTCTAAAATGCAAGGGGGAAGAATATTTAACTTCCCACCTATCCTACACAGTGTAATCAATCAAAGCCTAGGAGCTGAGGCTTTCAAGATCCTTTGTTTTATATTTATTTTGTATTCACCACAACTTCTAGGACCAGCTTTGAGCCCCGCAGGTAGACAATATCTGCTAAACAAATAAATTGCAGCATTTTACACCCAGCCTCCCAGACTCAGCTATCCCATTAGGAAGCAGTGTGCCAGCAGACATTAAAATGCGTTCCTGAAAAGGCAACAGAGAAAAGGTCTAATCGGAGGTCACATCTCACAGGATTGCTTTAGATAATGAATATGGCTCATTCATTCCTTCAGCAAGCATTTATAATAGACCTACTCAGTGCAAGGCACTATTGTTAGACACTGGGGAATCAGGATGGCTCCTGCAGTCTTGGAAAGTATGTTTTAGGGAGAGCCTTTACTCAACTAATTGCACAGTTGATGGTTGAATTATATTTGTAGTAAGTGTTACAAAAGAGATCTATAAGATTCTATAGGATTTTGCAAGACACACACAAAAACAAAAAGGCAGAAAAAGGGGTTTAGACTAATTTCTTCCTGTTTAGAATAAGGAGAAAAGTAGTATGTGTGGGAAGTGACTCATTCCCTATAACATTTACCAAATCTTTATTCATATAATTACTAGTTCAATAACTTGACCAATGTCTGTTTTCTCTACTAGCCTATAAGCTCCGTGTAAGAAAGTTATTTCTGATGGGTTCACAGTAGAACTCCCTGAATCTAGCAAAGCACATGATCCATGGTGAGACATTGTACATTTGTTAAGTAAATGAATGATTGCACATCTGTTCAGAAGGCTTAGTAGAGCTCCCACCATATATTGAACTTTTTTCATATATAAAATTTATATTAAATAGGAATGAAGAAAGCTAATGATTTTTGAACTGCAATTAATTTTTGCTAAGCAAGAATCTGTTCCAATACATTAATGTGGCAAGATATGTTTATTAAAAAATAGAAACTAATAAATACTAAATGCAGGATTTTCTTTTGGCAAACAAATAAACCAGAGCAGAAATAACTAAAGAAGGAAAGAAAAGTGAGGATGAAAAGGAAAATAACTGAGGGCATAACAATGCAAATGGTGATGTAAATGGGATACATGCAAATAGAGGAAGAATAATTCAATAAATGCAATAAAAAACATGAACAAAAAAGAAACTGGAGAAACATTTATTAAAATGGCAACACAATTCATGGGGTAAGATCAAAGGCTGGTGATCACATGGTGAGATACAAGTGATAAGCAGAGGGAAAAAAAAAGCGAGAATGAGGGAAAAAGAGAAAGAGAGTTGACCTAGAGACCATCCAAATCACCTTGGGTTGGTACGTATTAACTGCCTCCCTGGGAGAAAAAGAATTAATGATCTGAATGAATTCTCCTCAGAAAGGCTTTCATACATCTAATTTCTCACGCTGCATACTAATTGTTGGTACATTTCATAAGTCTACCCACAGTGATAATAATACAGTGTGAAATAAATACTGCGATAAAAAACTAACAGCAGGTAGAAGGTTATGTCTACAATACCTAGGTTTGTTTACTTGCTACCAACAATTTGATCATGAAAGTGGTGCCTGGGAAGACTTACTGTTTCTATAAAACTGCATTACTTAGTGGCACATGTTCTGCTGGTTGTACTCCATGCTTTAGTCCCTTCACCAGGGCTGCTGATTTGTGTGTGTGTGTGTTATGACTGTGATATTGTGCTTTAGAGTAAGAAATACATATCTGGTCTTTGTTTGTCCTCATGTCTGGCATGAAGCGCCTAATACTCTTGGAATTTCCAAAACGATGAGACGGATGCAGGTGCCTGTCTCTGTTCATAACAAGCGGCTTTCATCCATACCTGCATTTATGTTAACGAGGTGACTTTTGGAAAGTCCTTCAGCAACTGAAGGATGGGGCTGGTTGCCAGAGGAACCAACCAGAATTAGAGGATTGGAACTTTCAGCTCCACCCCCTGATCTCCATGAAGGAGGGGCTAGAGATTGAGCTAAATCACGTACAGTCAATAACTTAATCAAATATACCTATGTAATTAGGCCTTCATAAAAGCCCAAAGGACAGGGTTCCAAGAGCTTCTGGGTTGGTGAACACGTGGAGCTTCCGGAAGAGTGGCTCCCAGAGAGCACGGAAGCCGTGTACGCTTTCCTCCATCCCCAGACCCATCCCTATGTGTCTCTTCCACCTGGATGTTCCTGAGTTCTATCCTTTTATAATAACTCAGTAATCTAGTAAATTGTTTTCCTGAGTTCTGTGAGCTGCTCTAGCAAATGAATGGACCCTGGTCTTTCAGAAGCGCAGGTGACAACCTGGGCTTGCAACTGGCATCTGAAGAGAGGGGGCAGTCTTGTGGGACCGAGCCCTTAACCTGTGGGGTCTGTCACTCTCTCCAGGGAGAGAGTGTCAGAATTGAGTTAATTGTAGGACATCCAGCTGGTGTCCTCAGAATCTGAGAATTGTTTTGTGTGGGAAAAACCACCGCACGTTTGGTGAACAGAAGTGCCAGAAGTGAAGCAGAGAACTGAGAGGAGAGGGGACCCACAGAGGCGTGATTTTCCCTTGCAGCGATGGCAAGTAAGTTATAACAGCATTGGTTTATGAAAGTATGTGTACTTAAAAGAATTATGTCAATTTTGAACATCAATGTAAAACCTCAGAGAAATTCATGCTTAAGCAGACATTGTTCACCAGGTCAAACTTGCCCCCTCCATGGCATACTTCAGAAGAAAAGGTGTAACATTCTGCGTTGTGTCTGCTTATTGAATTGGAAAATTGAGTACCATGCTACCAGACATTGTACAAAATAATTAGTAGTCCTTTAATTTAACTTTTATAATGTGGACAGATAATAGATAATTAAAAGCTGAAGATAAAAATCAGAATTTCTTTTTAGGGTTATCTTTATTCTTATCTAGCCATTGATTGGTACGGATAATTGGTAGCAAAATTAAATGGTTTCAGTTTCACCTTCTTTTATCCACACCCTCATCCCCAGGAAGATCCTCCTACACAGATCAAAATACCCATACCACCCAAGAACAAGAAAACTGCTGTGGTCTGAATGTTTGTAAACGCCCCAAATTCATTTGCTAAAAACCTAATGCCCAACGTGAGGGTATTTGCAGGTGAGACTTTTGGGAGGTGATCAGGTCGGAAATGGAATCAGTGCCCTTATAAAAGGGGCCCAAGAGATGTCCCTTCCCCTTTCTTGTGAGGGTCTAGTAGAAGACAGCCTTCTGTGAGAGAGTGGGCTCTCACCAGACACTGAGTCTGCCAGTGTCTTGCCCTCAGACTCCCCCAGCCTCCAGAACTGTGAGAAATCAATTCATGTTGTTTAAAGGCTACCCAGTTCATGGTATTTTTGGTAAGGCAGCCTGAACAGACTACGACAAAAACCAGGAGTGGAAGGAACAGTCACTGCTCCTGCAAAAAGGCAGAAGTCTTCAGTGTTGCTGGGGAGACGTCCCGGGCTGATTATTGTTCTGTGGCCATTTATGATGTCTTAACGTGGAACACAAGGCTTGGACATTTCTTGTCACTCTCCCTCCCGGTCTCAACCAGAAAGAAAACTTACTATAAAGACAAATTCACTCTTAGAAGGTTAACAGCTTTTGAGATTCTCATTTGATTGGGGTATAAGCAGATTTTGTAAAGACTAGTGGGTTAACCAATGATAATTCTTAAGAAACACATTAAGAGTATAAACTGTTGACTAAAAGTAACTGCTTCATAGGGATCCAACCCCACAGTGAGTAGGAATGAGTAAAGCACGGTTCCTCCTGGGAATAAAGAACTTTCTGAGACGAATCACAAGTCATAAAAGAAGAAAGCCACATTCTTAACTGATGAATGGAACTCCCTGAGGAGAAAGGTGCTCATTTGTACTTTTCTCCTTTTGTGTGAGGCTGATTTCCAAAACGTTAATTTTATTGTTGATCCACTTCTTTTCTCCTCTCA
This sequence comes from Camelus dromedarius, assembly GCF_036321535.1. Lineage (NCBI taxonomy): Eukaryota > Metazoa > Chordata > Mammalia > Artiodactyla > Camelidae > Camelus > Camelus dromedarius. The sequence continues at coordinate 12,387,848 of NC_087444.1, forward strand.
GATTTGTCTGGATAGAGAAGATTGTCATATAATTGTTCTAATTATTTTAACTCAGTTTTACTAAGTGCTCCAACATATTATCAGTTTTTTACATCCTTTGATTGATATATCATTTATGTTAGAAGCGATTAAGAAAATGTATAAAATGTACATTAACCAAAACAACAACGAGGAATTTTTCTGCCCCTGCCCACGCTCATTCACACAGCAACACCTGCACCTCCATCACCTTGACAAATCTTGTCCGCCCATTTTATTTTTCTTTATACTCATCACCAACTGACATGGTGTGTATGTGGGTAAGCACAATTCTAACATGACACCCAGTGAATCACATTTAAGTATAAAACCCTGTCCCTTTTAAAACTGATTTTTATTTATTTGTTTATCTTCCAGTTTTATTGAGAAATAATTGACATACATCACTGTGTAAGTTTAAGGTGTATAGCGTGATGGTTTGATTTGTATATATTGTTAAACTATTACCACAATAGGCTTAGTTAACATCCATCATCTCCTATAGACACAGTAAAAAGAAAAGAAAAAAAACTTCCTTGTGATGAGAAGTCTTAGGGTCTACTCTCTTAACGACTTTCCTCTATATCCTATGGCAGTGTTAACTGTGGTCATCATGTAGCGTATTACATCACTCCTACTTGTATATCTTATAACTGGAATAAACCCCTACTCTTGAATCCAGGCAGGACCTGTGACTTGCTTCTAGACAATAGAAAATACAAAGGTGACAGGATGTCACTTCCTTCACCAAGTTATGTTATTTGGGACTCCTTAGCAGAGCGGAACAAGAAAGTCTCCGGATGGCCTCGAAGAAGGAAGCTGCCAATTTGTGAGAGGCTGTGAAAGGATCATACGGCAAGAAACACTGGGGGTCTCTAGGAGCCCAGATTGGGGGGGTCTCTGCTCGCAGCTAGTAAGGACAGAGGGACCTCAGTCCTACAGCTTCAGGCAACAGTATGCTGCCCATAACCATGTGAGCTTGGGAGGGAACCCCAAGCTCTAGACAGGAATGCAGCCCAGCCAACACCTTGACTGTAACCCTATGAAAGACACAGCTAGGCCATACCCAGACTCCTGCCCATGGATACGGCAAGATAATGAATAAATACATACTGCTGCTAAGTGTGGAGTAATTTTTCACCCAGCAATAGAAATCTAACACATGATGTGATTTATTTACCTGTGTACCTGTGTATGTATTGTCTGCCCCCTCTCCCTCCCAACACATTCATTGGCTTGTAAGCATCATGGGAAAAGGATTTTTTTTTTTTTGGCCTAATTTAAAAACTGCTGTATCTCCATTGTCTAGAAGATTACCTAGTAGGCTTTCCCTAAATTTAAGAATATTTTTGCAAAGTTCCAAATTTTCACCAGTGAATATATCTTACATCAAAGCTGCTGTAAAATAAAATCCAAGCTAACATGTTTTTAAATGTATGGCCTGTCATTTATAGAGAATTGGGTTCCTTCCATCCCATGGCTCTATTTTAAATTTTGATTAGAAAGTTCTTTTGTTTTGAAACAAAAGTAGGGCATTCAAAAATTATTTAATCATGCATTGAGCTAATGTGTTAAGCACCTCGAGTAACTGCACTGGGTATCTAGGAGTACAGAGCTGAAGAAGATGAGCGTCTCTCTTCTCTTCAGTCCAATATGGGAGATACTTGATAACCCAACACTGCATAGAAGTACAAGGAATTCCAAAGTAGTGGTATTAGCAAAGCACTATGTAAACAAAGGACCAGAATAGCAACAGCTGGCATCACCGAGTTTTCTGCAAGCTCTTGCAAAACACTTTGCATGCATTTTGTCACTTTGTTCTCGATTGTTCACAGCTCTGTTTTATACCCGAAGAAAATTGTGTTCACACAGTTTAGGTAACCAACCCCTGGTCACACAGTAAGTGACCGAGCTGAAAGTTGGACTAATTCTATTGCCTAATTCTATGGCCCAGACATACAGTCACTACCAGTGGTTCTCAAATATTAATGTGAAGAAGCATTACCTGGGGAGTTTGTTTAAAATGACAGAATCTAGGAGATGCTCAGAAATAAACTTTTTTTTTTTAAAGCAATCATCCAGTTGATTCTGATTCAGGGCATCCAGGATGTTAAGTTACTTGGCACTTTACTGTAAATTCAGTTCTAGGGAGAGGTGAAAAGGAGGGCTTCCTCCAAGAAGTAACACTTGGGAAGATATAAACCAGGTAGAAAAGGGGAAGGGAAGATGACAGCCTAGGGCAAGATCATAGTTTAAAGAAAACATGTGGATGAGGGCATGCCTTGTATGCCCCAGGGATTACAGTGAGTGCAGCTGGAATTCAGGGTGGGTGCGGTGGTGTGCAGGTAATTAATAGGAGAGGGAGCTAGAGGCTTGATCACGAGAGGTCTGTTTGCCATCTTAGAAAGGATTGTTATGTCGCGTACAGATGCACAGGACCTGGAGACAAACTACCTGTAGTCAATTCCAAGTAAGTCTTTTAAGAGATTTGAGCATATGGATAATTCACTTAACTACTCCGTGGCTCAGTGTCCTTGTCTGTAATTGGAGATAGTCATCCTACCTTGCAGACTCACTGTGTGCCTGGCAAATAGGCACACAGGCACACAACAAACAGCAGCCATTAGTTTTGTGCTGAAGTCAGGGTGTTGCTCCAGAGGACTTTTTAAGCCAAGTCAACCTGGTAGCCTTTTAGAAGCTGGATTCGGGGAAGGGGTGGGGGGGTGAAAACAAATGACCATTTAGAAGACGGTTTCATGTGTGCCAAAAGTATACAGTTGAAGAAGGAATAGAGAAGCAGGGTCAGATTTGAGAATTTTTTTTTTTAAAGTTATGGCACGTTGTAATGATTGGCTTTTGGGAGGGAGAGAAGGAGGATGGCTTCTGGGTTTCTGACTTAGGCCACCGGCCATCTCACTGGTGAACTCCCCTCACTATGGCCTGGATGTCCGCGTCGTTAGGTTATGATGGCAGATGTTGGATGTTTCCGCCTTTCATTAGCTGACCGTCTAAGGGGGGCTGGTAATTTGCTCTGTGCTGAAAGCAACCTCATTGCTTCATCTGCCCCAGGGACGCTAACACAGCCGTTTCCATAGCTTCTTCAGTCTTCCCTGGCCTTGCTTCTGGCTGTATCTTGATTTATATCAACATACTTAAAGCCTCGTTAATGTCACCCTGGGTAGACTGTCACTTGGAATAAGCTTTCCAACAAGTTTTCTCCCACCTCCTCTCACTTTCAGATTCATCAAACAAGGCATATGTTTCTGTCATTGCCAAGGTACCGACATAGACCACAGAAAGTGCATTCCCATTAATTACAGGGCTGTGTCAGAAACACCTTGACACAGGAGCTGGCCAAGGTACCCATTATACATGCACTAATGGTACACCTCACGCCTCTCCCCCAAAGCCCAGCTACAAAATGCCAAGCATTTGTCATCATGAAGTGAAATCATTAGAGAATATGGGTAACTTTTGACAAGTGCTTACACTTGAAGAACTTTTAGTGAATAGCAAATCAGGGTAGCATATTTTTGGAGAGAATGAACCTTACAAATAACTATCAATTTTTCATATAAATTGATAAGTAAAGAGAAGTCCCTGACTCTATATGAGGCGTTAGTCTTTATCCCATAATAACAACTTTCCTCAGTATATCCTGTTATTTACCTTGAAAATCAGAGCCGGTGGGTGGCAGGTTTATATATACAGAATAGGAATGCCAGTGGGGCAGAAAGTAAACAATAAAGGAACCAATATCTATTCTACAACATCAATATGTGGAAAGATGAAGGATGGATTTGAAAAATAAATATCAGAGACACAGTGATGAGTTGGGAGATTATGGCTGGTAAGAAAGGATGATAACCTGAGCTGGACCAGTGGTGGTAGAGATTAGCTTGGATGTCAAAAGAGGTAATATAATCCACAGGTATCATTCTACAACTTAAAATCTTTAATGGGTCCACTCTGTAAAGAATAAAGTTCAGCCTCATTTTTGTTACACTAAACCTCCCATCCTCAGAGTGATCTCCAGCCCAATTATTCTATTTTTTGACACATAGGATTAAATTTATCCTGCTATTTTCACTAACTCACTTGAAAATCCCATTCAACATATATTTCTTGAGCACCTACTATGTGCCCGGCCTGTTCCTCCTGTTTCCTCCCTTCTAATGATACACCCACTCAACATGAATTAGAAGTCTGAAAATTACTGTTATGTAATTGATAAATGTATTGAGTACCTACCATGTTTTGAGCAATGTTCTAAGTGCTAGGACTATGGTAATGAACAAACAAGATTAAAGTACCCTTTGCAGGGGGCTTTCAGTCTAGGAAGAGGGGCCAAAGTCAAGAAACAAAATAAATAAAATATTTGCTGTGCCAGATGCCTGTAGGTGCTATGTTGGACAATAATGTGGGGGGATGAGGGGGTAGATTAAGAGTGTCAGCTGAGGGAAATGAGATTTTAAGTATGACAAAGGGAAGACCTTACTGCCAAGCTGTATTTGAGCAAGAGAAGAGCGTCCCAGGCAGCGGAGAGTGAGAGTGCAAAGCTCTGCCGTGGGGGTGTGCCTAGGGCATCCCAGGAACGGTAAGGAAACAGTGTGACTAGAGCAGAGTGGCAATGGGGCAGAGAAGTAGAAGATGAGGTGACACAGGAAATGTAGGGCCAGACTGTATGCACTACTTAAGGTTTTTAGGTTTGACTTAAACCAAGAATTTTGAGTAAAAGAATCTTACAATATGAGCCAGACTGTCAAAAAACTCAAAGCTCAAAGCAGGAAGGCCAGTCAGGAAGCTACTGCAATAATCCTGACAAGAGGTGACATTATTGTAGGCCAAGTGACAGTTGTGCAGGTGGGAGAAATCAGTTAGACTCTGGATGAATTTGTATTTGATTGGTTCACAGATAAGACATGAGGTGTTAGAGGAAGAAAGAACTCAAAGAGAACTCAAAAGTCAAGTTATCGTTTACTGAGATAGGGAAGACATTAGGAGAAGCAGATTTCAGGGGAAAGTCTACAAAGTTGGATTTTAAACTGCTAAGTTTAACGTCGATTAGAAATCTAAGTGGGGATATTAAGTAGATAGTCTTGAGCTAAGAGGTGATACCTAAGCTGGAGACAGAAATTTAGAAATTGTCATTTTTGCTGCTCAATATGGTATCACTAGGCAAATGAGGCTATTTAAATTTAAATTAATTATAAAGAAAAAACTCAGTGAGTCCCAGTAGCCACATCTCAAGTGCTCAGTGAGGTTGACATGTGCCTAGCGGCTATCACATTAGACAACCATTTTGGACAGTTTCCATCATTTCAGGAAGTTCTATTGGACAGTACCAGACAGGCAGTATTTCAATATATGAAATAGGAGACTTGATGATATCAACCCAGAGAGTAACTGTTTCTAAACTTGGAGAGAGAGAGAGATGTTTGGGGGGAGGGGTCCTTTTTCTCACAACCCCACAAGTAATTGGTTGAAGAAAGTCTTCTGAGTATGTTCTTAGAAATTTATCTAGTTAATCTCCCCTTCTCCTCCTTCAGCCTCCACCTAATATTTCCAGCCTTCCTCACCTCTTGCTTGGATGATGACAGTAGCCTCCTAACTGAGCCTTCTACCTCAGGCCTGTGTCCCTCATATTCATCCTCTGTGCTCCTAAATAAAGATTCAACTGAATCACTCTCCAGTTTAAAGCCCCCCCAATAGCTTCGTTACAACCTACGGTGTTAAGCCCAAATACGATATTACTGTGTGTGGAATGCCTATAACCCGCCTCTTCTCTTTCCCTTCAGCCTCCTGTCTCAGTCTCTATCTCTAACTTGTGATCCAACAATAATGAGCTCCTAGTAGTCCTCTTTCTAACCTCTGCTTCTTACTTAGCTCCTCCTAGTCTCCTTTTTCTGACATAAATGTTTCACTTCTGACAGACTAATTTTTACCCATCTTACACGGCAGAACTCAAATGTTGCCTCCTCTATATTTGGGTCCGATGTCCCATATCTACGTTTTTATAGCATCCTAGACTCCTCTCTGTATAGTTAACACCTATTACTGAAGTGGTCTGTTTATACATCTCCCTGTGGACGAGAGCTCTGGGAGGTCAGTGCCTAGACTTTCTACATTTTCTATCTGCAAGGCTGGCTATGTCACCTAGCACTCAGGCAAGCAATGGCTGCTCGCTGAACGAAAATCAAAGTAACAGGAGGCTCTGTGGTTTCCTGGCATTGGCATGAACTCCCCTCAAGTGTTCGCTCATGCTACTTCAATCCTCTTCTTATTCTCTGTATTGTCCCACCCCTTCTCACCCTCCAATGCTCAATCTAAATGTCATGTCCTCTGTGAGGATTATGTGTCCTCCCCAGAGACAATCTCATCTTTTCTCCAAGAAGACGCCATTAGCACGATTCTTATGCCTCCGAAGTAGCACTTTTCACAGTAATAACCATGTCTCTTTGGCTTTTTAAGTAAGTTTTATGGACAAAGAGGGTGTGATTCATTTATTACATCTTGTATTTTTTGTACCATTTAGAAAATAGTAAACATTCAATAAGTTCTTGTTGAATAAATAAATCACTTAATTAATTACCGTATTGATTTACTAAGAGCTCCGGAAGTGGATGATTGGATTACAAATAAAAAGCTGTGATTAGAAGCATGTATGAATGTCAATGATTTTTTTAATGATTAAATCTGGAATGGGTTTTTGAAATTAATCTAATTTTACAGTTAAAAGACTATTGCCAAGAGAGTTAAAATTAGTTTTTGAGCCAGAAAGACAATTTTACGTAACCTGGCCATCACCCAGCCTCCTTCTCTGCCCACCCTGCATTTTCCTGCTTTGCTTTTCCAGATTCTTCCGTACCTAACTTCTCACCCCATCCTCTCCACAGTGCAACACTTGCATGGGTATGTGATATGATGGACAAAGATAAATATATGTATTTCCTCAGCCATGTATGACAGTGGCATTTTGATTATGAGGTTAAGATTTCTGTCTGAGTAAAAACAAAAGCTAAAACAATGTTTAATCTCAAAATAATATGAATCACAAGCCTGATTCCTTTCTTCTCATAGGAGTCTAAAGCCATCCTGCAGTTATTCAATAAAAAGAAATGGAATGAGTCAGGTTTCTTGCCATAAATTGTTTCAGCCAGAACAATGTTTAGGGAGAGCTGGCAATACTTTTGTCTTCTGAATGTGCAGTGAGATTAACAACTGCCACACACAGAGCTGAGCTGCTTAATACCCATCCTCTCACAGGCAGGTTAATGGCACGAGAGTTGAGTTTTCTAAGACAAAAACCATCTATACACACAATCTCCATTATTTAATCACATGTGCACATGTACACACACACACACACACACACACACACACACACACAGGTGGGACAATGTATAGAAATAAACTATAGTAATTTCCCCCCAAGAAATACTGAGAGATAAGTGTGGTCATACTGAGAACATTAAGAGATCTAATAATGAGCATTTACCATGAGTGAAGGCGAGCTAATTACTACTTTCCAATTAAAAACATTTGAACAAAGAGCAAAATACTCATAAATGTAATTGATTCAGAACCTTAACCTTCAAAATATACATTTGTCCTCTTCTTGAAAAGCAAGGGGGCATATCTTTAAGAAAGTGTCTCTAAAAGCATTAAGGAAATGACACTCATAATTCTAAATTAAAATCATTAAGATTATTTCTGGTTTCCAAAGAAAACTAATTATATTATGCCTGCATTTTTTTTTTTTTGGCTTTATGATATCTTTGCTCCAAGATTTTTGTCTTGAGTAACTTTTTAATACATTTTTCTGTTATGAAAAAAAGGTCATTTTAAACTAATTTTCTATTTTCCCACATATGTATAATGAGCATAAATAAGAAACTTATGTGAGAAACTCCCAGGAACTTTTTCCTTCTGGGATTGGGTAGTGGAAAGTGGAAAGGGATTTGAAAACAATACGTTTTATAACTAGGATAATGCAACCATATTTAGTCTTCAAATCTAGTTCTCCAAGTACTGAGGATTGGGTTACTCTTGATTGACTGGTCAGAATCTCTGGTTCCAGTTCAAAGGATGAGCTCAGTTCAAAGTTGCATGTACCATGCAAGGTTTACTCCTAGAGAAGCTAATATGTTTCACAATAAATCTAAACTAGGAAAGAAGCAGAAGGTGGACACAGCTTCCCCCTGCCTCTTTGTATTCCTCCTCTTAGGCATGCCCTCGAGCTCAGAGCTCTCAGAAGCCTCTGAGGAGAGAGAAGTCCTCTGGTCAGAGGCTCATGTTATGGTGGGCTCCCTGACTTTTATACTCAGAATCACATCAGCACATAGCATCAGCTCCCATTCTTCTCCTTAGGAACCCACAACACAAAGCCTGTTTTGCAAGATCTGGGTCTCGCAATTCTCGTTGGATGGGCACAAGGATAATGCCCCCTTTTCTGTGTGTGCCTCACTCATAGATTTTTTTTTCTTATTTCGCAGATGGGCGCTTCCTGAAGAAGACCAACCATGGACTACCATACCATTTAAGGAAGAAAACTGTACGTGTATCCTTACAGGAAAATAAGTAAGAATAGTAATATTACCAGTGGTCACAAGACTCTTCATTACCCCAGCTCTTCTCCAAAAAAAGAAAACATCAGATTAAAAAAAAAAAAGTCTCCAAGTTCTCTAGGTGAATTATGTTGAGGGACTTTTAGATGAAATTCTAGAGTGATTTTGTTTTATTTAAGCCAATCTTTGGAGACTATCAAAAATCCCAGTTAGTGCCAATTACCATAACATTTTTATTTTAAAGCAAAGTCTATTTTACAATAAGCCAATGTATGTTAGGTGCTTTATATTATCCAGCTGAAAGAAAACTACAAAAAAATGGGGGCAAATTAATATTCCTGCAAACAATTTTGAAGCCTACTGCCATGAATTATTTAAAAACTTGTAAGAGGCTATTATATATTTCCAAGGGATATTTTAAATTAAAAAATTAAATATTCTTGTTTCAGATGCCATATCTGAACGTATCTTTTCCCTTGTCAAAAGAAAAGAAAGAATTATATATAATTCCCCTTTAATATCCTCTGTCTGGTGTAATGATGTTATGAGTGGCTAGGGACTCAATTTGGAGGGAATATTATCAATATTAAAGAACTGAGGATCTGTCCCAGATTCTCCAAAATTGATAGATTGACCCAGTCATATAACCAAAGGCACAACAACTCCCTGACACAGCCAGCCTTCCCTACCTATAAAGATGGTTTCCCCATTATCCCTGAAAACAAAGGCTGGTCACTCGAGCTCCGCATTATTTTCTTCATGTTGTTTCATCCTGTCATGTTCAAGGATGTGAAACAGGGTGTAATGGGGACTTACAAGTGATGTTCGCAACTCAGATTGTCAGAGAGACATTGAGGGGGGACCATCACCGGTAAGTCCCTATTAACCATTTAGCCTGGAAAGATTAGTTAATGAATATTTTAGAAAGAAGAATAATTACATGAAAAAGAATAAAGAATTGGTATTTTATAGGAGAGAAGGGAAGAGACATTGGCTAGGCTCAGCTTCTGGAGGGTCTTGTGTGATATACCAAGCCTGGACTCTATCCAGAACATGAGAACGAGTCAAAGAAGAATTTAAACAGAAGAGAGAAAATGAACACAACTGTATTGTAGAAAGAGGACTCTGTAAGCAATGTAGAGAATAGATTCAATCAAGCTAAAACTAAAGACTTAGTTTAGGAGTAAACTAAAATGCATTTCTTCCCCAGGGAGAATGACGAGTGACTGAATTAAGGCAATGACTGTGCAGATAGAGACAGGGTGGACTGCAGAAACGTCAGCTAGATTGGTGACAACAAGATGGGGATAGTAATGGACAATAAGAAATTCAAAATGATTTCCTAGTCATTGACTTCAAAACTATATGGATGATACCACTGTTTGCAGAGACATAGACTAAAAGAAACAAAAAGTATTTTTTTTTTGGAGGGAGGGGGTTGAAATAATGAATCAAAGTAAACTATAGTTTGTAAAATAATAATAAAACTAATAATACAGACTAACAGGCACCACTCTATTTGTGAAGAGAAAATGAAAGACTTTCTGTCTAAAGATAGAATCTTTATCTCATTTACTCCTCAAAAAAACTCTGTGAGGGTATTATTATTATTATTATTATTATTATTATTATTATTATTATTATTATTATTATTATTATTATTATTCCATGCTACAAATTAGGAAAATTTAAAGAAACTAAGTAATCTTTTCAAGTTTACTTAAATAGGTAAATTCCATACTCAGTAGACTGTTGGGTGTACACGGTTAAAGCTCAGTAGAATTCTTGTGGACATTTAAGTGTAGAACTTGCCAGCTTTGTAGTTGAAGTCAAGAAAATAGATGTGTCCACCCAGATATAACGTATAGAGTGAGAAGGGAACACCAAAGGCAAACCTCTGGGGAAGACCAACCTCCCAGGAACAGAGTGAAGAAGCAAGATGTATAAAGGCAAGACGTCTAGGTAGGAAGCATCATCAAGACGGATGAAATTCTTTGTAGTTCAGAGTCTGCATGTTGATCAGGAACCACAGCCCACAGTGTGTCATCCGGATTTAGCATCTGGTAGGTCAGGAGTAGCTTGGAGCAGAGAAAGCCTGTTGGATGTTTCAAGGCTGAAATCAGGTAACAGTTTGCAGACATGATTAGGAGGAGAGTGAGTGGAGACAGAAAACTGAAAATGAATGTTTGAAGTCACTTCACTGTGAACACAGAGGAAAAGAGTAGCAAGATCTGGGGAACAGGTTGGTGTCTTGTGTCCTTGTTTTAAACGCGTGAAACTTGAGGAGAAAGTGTCAGAGTATAAAGTGAGAGATAAAAGAGAGAACAATTGCTTGCTTGATGTTCTTTAAGAGATGGGATTTTAGCAAAAATGAACTGATAAGCCTTAAACAAAAACAAGAGCTCCTCTTCCACTAAACAGAAGGAAGTTTCTTTTCTGTCAAGATCTGCATTCATTTAAGCTTTCTAGACAAGATGGAGGGGTATGTGAGTGAAGTTATTTATTTGTATTGTTAAACTATTTTAAGTACTTTCAAGAATTTGAAATTCCTCTTCTCAGCAATAGTCTCCAGCTAATGAGTGAAGCTTCAATATCAGATTCCTTCCTCTTTATCATTGACTTTAATCTTTGTATCCCTTTTACATGTAAAATAGTTGTGGAAGACATAATACCTTCAATCTTTCAATGAAAATGTGCTTTCTTCCCCCCCCCCCCAAAATACGTTCTTCTTTTAGAAGCTTAATAGCAATTGTAGGCAAAGGATGAATTACCTCCGGAAAAGGATGGAGATGTGTATTAGCAAGTGCTGTGCGCTCTACAGTCCCCACTGCCTCACAATTCTAGATTACGTGTATTTTTCATTCTCCATGTCTGTTTCTCAGCCTCCAAACTGCATTTCTAATCCTTGGTTGTCTTAGCCTCTTTGGGCTGCCATAACAAAATGCCATAGACCGGGTAGTTTAAACAACAGAAATTCATTTTCCCACAATTCTGGAGGCTGGAAATCCAAGATAAGGTTATCAGCATGGTTGGGCTCTGACAAGGGCTCTCTTCCTGGCCACCTTCTCTCTCTGTCCTCAAGTGGCAGAGAGATCTCTTCCTCTTCTTATAAGGCCACACTCCTAGTGAATCAGAGCCCCACTCTTATCACCTCGTTTAACTTTAACTACCTTCTAAAGGCCTTTCCCCTAGACACAGTCATATCGGGGTTAGGGCTTCAACATATGGGTTTGCGGGGGACACAAGTCAGTCTCTATTACTGGTATTACAGTTAATGTCCTTCATTCAATGACCAACCTGTCCATCTAGCTTCATCAGCTACTGAATGTTTGAAGGTGCATAAGCAGACAGCACCTTGACCTCACCTGGAACAGTGTTCAGTTGGGGGGATCTTAGTAACGAGTGCACACTCCCCTCACTGTCCACAGCTATGAGGCAGCACAAAGGGACTTAACAGGACCTGTGGAGAGGGAGAGAGATCCTGGCCCCTCAGCTGTGGGGTTTATTACCATAGGATAAAGGAAACACTAGCGCCTCCTCTAGAAAGAAATCAGTGGCTGGTCCAAGGCTTGCACTTAGAGGAGTAAGAGGTGGTGAAATTTTGTTCTACCTCCTGGGTAGTCCACTGGGATAGCCATACTTTATGTCTTTTTCCATTTATTGACTTTCCCTTTCCAAGCAGTCTTTCTACACGTGAGGCTGGTGTTTGCTCTGGGCTGCAGCTGCAGGAGACCAGTCTCATCCCTGGTTAATCCCAACCTCTCGTTTTCCTGCTCTACCTATCTACCAGCCACTCAGAGCTGATTATTATCCCAGAGGAGTTACACTCCTCACAGTCCCTCATGTTTGAGTTCCCTCTCCTTTTGTAGGATTTCTCTTTCTTCTCTGCTACTTGGAGAACATCTAATAATCTTTCACTTATAAGACATTCTCTGTCCACTACAATGTAATCAAGAGAAACCTCTTCTTCAGTTATCTTACCACATTGCTTGGAGTAGTCCTCTTTGACAGCACGTATCTAAGTATTTATTCTATTTATCGAATATGAATTTATTAAAGGCAAAAATCGTATCTCATCCTTCCTTGTATTCCCAGGTTTTATTACCATGCTTGCTTGGTATGTTGGCAAATGCTTGACAAGTCTATGTTGAGTAAATCATTAAATAAAGTAATTTCTCCCATCTTGGAATTCCTAAAAGCATTTGTAGCCTGTACCGCATATTGTATTCATTCATTCATTCATGCAGTCTTCCAGCAAAAGGTTATTTGATATTCTCTATGTTCCAAACAACATGCTAGGTCCCCCGGATGAGGAGAGCAAAGCAGAGTCTGGTGGAGGAACTTAAGTTCACTTCTGGTCTCTTCCATAGTGTTTGATGTGGGCGAGATACTTGACCCCTGCAAGTTCCAGGTTCACTGTATATAAAGTGGGGAGGATCCTGGTGCTTTCCTAGGCAGTGTGCTACGAGAGCTAAATATGATCAAGCAATTAAAAAAGCTTAGCCTTCTTTTGACACAGAGTAAACATTCAGTAGAGAATATTCTTTTTCTTCTCTTGCTACTTCTTCTTGTCATTGTTACTTGAAGAATGATCACTGCTCTCATGGATCCCATCCATGGGAAATACATAGGAGCCCTTCATATTGACATTAAGTTGTTTCACATGTGCAAACATTACTTGTCTGATTGGACTGCAAATTCCTCAGGGGCAGGGACTCTGTATAAACAGAAACTCTGTGCAGAGCAGTTTCTCCTGCATGATAACACTGTAACACCATTTTTAAAGGGCCACAGTACTAGCCAGAAAAAAAAAATGTAGTTGTTTGATGTATATGTTAAAGAGGGTGAAGAACTAGGGTTGAATCCCATGCAATGGATGAACAATAAGTACAATAGTAAAAATATAGTTTGACGGAATGATTCCAGTGGATCAGGTTCAGTGTTCTACATGAATTGTATCATTTTCTTCTCACAGCCACCACATGGTGTAAGTGGAAACTGAGCTTCAGAAATATTAAGTAAGCTACCCTAAGTAATTTCCTCTCCCATTCATACTTTACTGGGCTAATGATTCCAGTTTTTAAAACAACTAACACCACCTTGGAGCTTCATACTTTATTTTGTGATGTTCCGTCTTTTCCCACTTCTATCCTTCTGTCCATCCCTAAACTGGAAAGCAATATGCGGTATGTTACATTTTTTCTTTAGAAATACACTAAGTGTTTTTGTTTTGTGATTTTTCTTTTACAGAACTGTGGAGCTCTGAAGAAGAGTAGAAGTTCCCTGGGAAATAGAAAAATCAAGGTGGGTAAATATGATCAATTAATTAAAAATGGTTAGCACTTTTTTGACAGAGAGAATTTTTTGACAGCAGAGAAAAATAGACAGGTATCACATTGTACATGCTGGATATGGAGAGAGGCAACTGCGTACTGCAGTAGACAGTCTGCGCCATATTTGGTCTTAGGTACGGTCCGAAGGGAACAAATGTATGCAATGGATACCATGAATAGCTCCATTAGTTTGGCCCATTTTATCTTATCTTAAAAATGCTTTACAGCCTCTATTGAGGATTATTACATAGATTTGAAATTTTTTGTGTCCTCCATTTTTGTTATATAGTTTGTGTGTAACTATAGAGAATGGTAGTTGGATATAATAACCACATGCCCTGACTTAGCAATTGCCTTGCATTTGTCATTTTTTATTAAAATATTATTGTTAACATTTATAATAAAATGAGCCAGCATGAATCTGGAAGACCCCCATTTTATCCTTCTACTACTAGCAAAATTATATCTGGTTTGTGAAGTTTATATGTAGCGAACAGAAATCACCCTTTAACACATGGTTAAACTTGAAAGATGACCAGAGATAACTGATCTTTCTTTCCCAGGTATTTCTGGGGACAATGTAACCAACACCTCCCTTTCAAGGGAAGCATGCAATGTACTTTATGATAAAATTAAGTGCTTTTGGGCACTGATGGCTAACAGCAGCAAACCCTTCCAGGCTTGAATAGAGGTGGAGAAGTCAGTAGAGGTGGAGAAGCCAACACTGTTACGCTTATGAGACATTTGGTGAACTAGTTACTGTGCCGAGGCTTATGTAGTGACCTAAGAGGTGTGTGAAGCTACAGATTATCAGTTGGCCTGTAGTATGCTGGACAGCCAAAAAAAAAAAAAAAAAAAAAAAAACCAGTCATTTAAGTATACATCCTAGAAGAATGGTCTCCTTAGTTCGCTATGTGATCATTATTCTGGTGTTGGAAGAAGGTCATGACCATTGAGTAGAGGTTTCCAGATTACTAACTGCTAAATCAACCTGCTCTCTCAGATGCTGCTTCTCACTCTTAGTAACCTGCCATTTATCATGTCCATTGATAATAAAGACCTTGGGGTTCAGCTTCAATCTGCACTGTAATTATCTCTGCCTATAACAACCCGGGCCTTTTCTAGGCCATATGTGTGGCCATGACATTCTTGCAGTTCTCCTTATCAGGAGATGAAGATCTGGGATTCTGCTACCGGTGACCACCCCTCCTGGACATCAGAGGCACACTCATGTGGACTCTGGAGTGTTGACTCACACCTACATTTCTACTCATGTGCTCCAAAGTCCTGGAGAGACCATCTCCTTATTTTAAAGCCCCTGTTATTTGTCTAAACCTTGAGTAAAGTTTGCTGCAACCTTTCGATTGTGTGCCTACAGAAATCAGATTTTGCTCAATTTAAAAAGATTCTCTAATATTCAGTTTGTTCTCTCAGACAAATCTACGTTCAATGAAGATAAGAACTGTGGGGGAAAAATGAAGCAGAGAAGAGAGATACAAAGTTCTGTGGATTTCAATTTCAGATCAAGTACTCACAGAATTTTTCACTGAAAAGATAACACTAAAGAAAAGGCCTAAAGGAAATGAGGAAGATTCCATGAAATGTTAGGAAAAGAGCCTCCCAGACTGAAGGAAAATTAAGACACAAAGGCCGTGCAGCAGGAACATGCTTGGTGAGTTCGGAGAAGAGCAAGGAAGACAGGAGGCTGAGAAACGGTGATGAAGAAGCAGGTCAGCAAGACTGTCAGGCTTAGACTGTGTTGAGCATCACTGTCCAGCAGATGTAATGTGAGTCACATAAGTAATTAAAAAGTTTTCAAAAGCCACATACCAAAGTGAAAAGCGGAACACGTGAAATTAATTTTAATAATGTTATTTAATCCAATATATGAAAAGCGTTGTCATTTAACTTCAGTCAATTACAAATGTTGATATATTTAAGCTTTTTTGGTACAAAGTCTTGGGAATGTGGTGTGTATTTTTCACTTACAACACATGTCCATTTAGACTCTGTGTCTGGAGTGCTCAGTAGCCACGTGTGGAGATGCCCACCACGCTGGGCAGTGCAGATTAGGGCGCCGGAAGCTCTCTGAAGGACCTTGGATTATACTCTGATATAGGAAGCTACTGGAGGATTTTTAGAACAAAAAAGAGGTAAAATGTGACTTACATAAAAGACTGAAGGCTGGAGATGACTGTAGTATCCCATACAAGCCATGATGATAGCTGAGGTGTTGACGGTGGAGGCTCTGAGGAGTGGTTGGGTTCTGGATATATTTTGAAAGCAGAGCTTAACATAATTTTCTGACATATTGGTTGCCAGATATAAAAGAAAACAGTGAAAATATAAATTGGGCCAGGCATGTATACATTTTAGAGCATCTCTGATAATTCCTAAGTGCAATATTGGTCAAGAATTATTGGTGGCAGCTCCAGTTCCTGGATCCTGTTGTAAACCCTGTTGCTTTGCTTTCCTGATGAGTCTCTAGACCTGAAAGTTATTAATTTTGGATAGAGAAGGAGTGGGATTTGGAGCTGGAAAAGTAGGTAAGGACTTCCAAGAACCTTAGCAATTAGGCAGTCGGGAAGCAGAGGGATTCCTTGATTATGATTTAGAAAGTAGCAGTGAAGAGAAACAGAGAGACTGCTTTGAAGTCTGTTTCAGTGGCCGAGGTAAGAGGTTCCAAAGGCTTGGGCTAGGGGGGTTTTGAGATGCTAATCATTTCTGTTTCTTGATCAGGATTCCGGATACATGGCTACTGTCAGCGTCTGAACTCATGGACCTATACAACTATCATACATAGATTTAGTATTCCAATAAAAAGCAAATTAAGGAAGTTGACCAATCTCTCTGAAATGTACCAACATTCACCAGTCTCATAATATAAAGACAGAAGGCCAATGTTTTCATTTATAGTGAAATCTGAAAGTATTATTTAGACTGAAAAAAAAAAGATGCCTTAACTGAATCTGCAGGTAAAACTACACAGGAAACCAAAAAATAATCAGAAAGTGGCTGGGTGAAAATGGAATCAAAGCAGAGTTAGTAAAGTGAAATTGATTACTGGTGTAATTGAGCCCTTAGAGCATAATTTATCCATCCCCACTATAGAGATGTAAGTCTTGAATATTCAGGGTTCAGAACTGGGGCTGTTTTCTACGGAGGATGCTGAAAACTGTTACATCTCATTGTTCTGCCTGTCACTCCTGAGCCGTCTACCAAGATGGACACAATTCTTTGCTGTGGTTTCCTTGAAATGTTTTAACACCTTAATAAAGTCCTGGAAATAAAGTTATTTTAAGATTACTTTCTAGATCCTGTTCTAGAATACCTATATAACTATTTGACCAGAAATTTTAAAAGCTTAAAAGCTTTTTGAGGAAAGCCATGTTGTTTTTCTCAGGTAAAACTCACAGCATCTTGGCAAGATGTTGGACATAGCACTTGGAGCATGTTGAAAGTCAAAGATAACCTGGAAGATCCTTGCCTTGGCAGCATACTAAGGTTTTTCCATCAACTGAGGTAAACAGGGCAGGAGGAGGGGCAGTGCTGGGGAGGATGGGGATGGGGGCACTTTGAACATGTTAAGTTTGAGGTGATCCATCCAACTGAGCTCACTCTGCATCTCAGAAATCCTAGAAGACAAGATAGCTTAAAGTATAAATATGTTGATCATTTTGCTCTGAGGGAGATTAAAATTGTGAGAATTATTATGATCACCAAAGGAAAGGGGAGGGAGATAGAAGAAGCCTGGATTTAGGCAGAACCTAAATATGATAATTTAGAGAAGGAAAGAAGAGGCAAAGGGGCTGAAGATGCAGAGCAGATAAAATGTCCAAAGATCTAGAAAGATAGGAGAAAGTTTCAAGAGAATGTTCAACCGGTCTTATAAAAATAATGCTAAATTATACAAAATATCAGGACAAAGATTTGGAAACTATTTTCCTAAATTGAAGATTCCGGTGAATCCATTTTAAAAACGAATGATTTACAAAGCCCTACACACCTCACTCCAAACTTGAGAGCAGGTAAAGTCAGGAGTTGATAAAAAGATACTTTGTCCCATTGCTTTGAGCTATACTGAGTCATAATACTAACATATGCTTTATTCTGAAATAATATTGAATGTGAGTATGAAAGTTACAACACAGCAGCATGTTCCTGCTGGGAGACAGAGAGATAACATAACCCTTCAAATGAGTTCACTGAGTAGAAACATCTACAGAAGTATTTTGGTTTTTTTCTTCAATTTAAGATGGAATAAATAAGTGTATTGATAGGTATGAAGGAAAGAAAAAAGATAGAAGGAAAGAAAATTCCAAAATAGTTAGAAGAGTCAAACCAGGTAGGTTAAGGAGGATGTAGGCAGCGATGGAATAAACATACGAACAGAGAAGGCCTGCAGTAGGGAAATGCTATGTCTTCATCTCGACATTGGAAGAAAAAAAATAAAGTAAGAGGAGAAACATGAAAAGATGGGGAAGTGTGAGGTTAAGGAACCATTGCCAGCTGGTCTTAAGGTTTTCAGTGACACAATACATCATGTTTTCTATCAAGGCCATCGGTCGATGAAGTAGCTTAGAGCCTTGAGACAATGTGAAAGATCTGTAGCAGCCTCAGAAAGCCCACAGGTGTATGTGCACAGAGACCGCTGAGCCGTTTTTAAAGAGCTCATATGAGGTTAGACCACATAAAGGAGTCTTTTCTTTTTAATAGATTTTTAATTTTTTTAGGGCCGTTTCAGGTTCACAGCAAAACTGAGTGGATGCAGAGATTTCCATTATTCCCTTTGCCCATGGTGGAGTCTTTTACCATGTTTAAATAAGCTTTTTGCAGCATCACTCAACAGCTATGACTGGATAATATTTTACAATTATAGGGAAATAGGGAATGTTAAGGGCAAGTAATAAAATTTCTTTGAATTCCTTAGAAAGAAAATTCAGGGTTCAAGTTTTGAAAAGTGGTAAGGTGTGGTTGGGTTTCCTTTGCTTTGCTGTGTGATTTGTTTGCTGGGTAACGAGCTGAAAGACATTCGTGGGTTGCAGAAGTGCAATGCTGAACAGCGTCATTGGAATTTAGGAGATAAAGTAACTGAGACGCCAAGACATTAGAAAAGTCATCGTTATGGATTTCTGAAGGCATCGAAAATAACCACATAGAAGATGAATATACGTGCACACTATGTGCTTCCAGTGTTGTGGAGATGAGAGTTGAAACAGAAACAAAGACTGGGGAAGGTTGTGGAACAAAGAATTAAGAGTGAGGAAAGATAACAAAATAAAACAAAACACCTTACAGAGAAGCAAGAATTCTGCCTACTTCTTGCAATCAGGATTTTGCAGGTAATACCTCTACCAGAAAGAAAAAATGCATCGATTGGTTTGTTTATTCTAATAAAGACTGTGATGGCTAAACTTGTATTTGGAGAACTTCTATTGCCGTCTCATTAGACATTTTTCTGAACTGTTTATTTGTAGGTTTCAAAGGTGAGTTTTAATGAATTTTTACGTTCTGCATCCAATTTAGACAGGAAAGCCATATGCTGATAAACTTCCTGACACTCAATCTGCTTATCATTGTTTCCCTTCAAACCCCAAATTGCATATAAACAGAAAAACTAATCAACTGAAGCAGAAACACAGTATCAATTAGGTTGATGCCTGGGAACTGAAAAAAAAAAGAGCAAACAAAATTAATTCCAACCAGTTTGGTAATAAAAAAAATCAAAAATATGTAATAACTCAAGATGACTTTGCCAGAAAGTAGTTGTCATCTGGCTAAGAATTTTTATATAAATGCTTAGAATCTTTCAAAACAGTATTCATATATGTATCTTGTTATTGTTTTTAAATTATGTTCAGAATCACTGTTAAGACGGGTAAGGCTGTATGAAACAGAAAATTGAGCTTTGCAAACAGATATCTTTTTCTCTTCTGTGGCTGCAGTCACATGTTACAGGTATTTCAAAACTTGAAAAATTATAACAATAAACATTTACTAGGCATGTTTATGTGCTTTGTGAACTTCACATACCTTTTAAATTCATGGTGGTACCCATTCAAAGCATACCGGACTTACTGTATTAAAGGACCTGCAGGTAACACAGAATCTAGTGATGGAGGTTTCTCCAAATTGCCTTCCAAAGGGAAAGAGTAGATTTAACCACTTAGCAAGGGAAGAGAATACCAACCCTTGATCATCTGGATGGAACCACCCAAACTAGATTCATGTGGCACTACATACTACCTGATAAGTAGGAGAGGAGGGACGGAAGCACAGAATCTAGGGTGGGGGAAATAAGGAGAAAATGACCATGGCCCCATTTTCCTTGCCCCAACCTTTCCCAACTGTGCAACAAGGCTAAGCTGCAGTATGGGAAAGCCTTGGAGGAAACTGGAAGTTTTGATTCTTACCTGGGACTCAGGATATTAATTACTAAATTGATACTCTTTACCAAAATTTACTACTTAAGAGTATCCAGAAAAATGGGTTGTGATTTTTCTTATATTGCACCCCACGGGTTGAGGGGAGCCAACAAAGTGGACTTGCAAAGGCATTAATTAAAGACAAGGACCTGGCTGTTTCCTGATTTTAACCTTTGTGCCTCTTTAGTTCAGCCTGTCAGTTACAGCCACATGATGAATACAGTAACTCAGCATAGCGCTCAAGGCCTGTAAGAACGGGGCTTTGCTTGCCTCCCTGCTTCGTGCATTTCCTATTCTTACCTCCTGTGTTCTACTTGTATGTACAGCTCCTAGATTCCAGGCAAATATTTTATGAGGCTGTTCTGTGTTCCAGGAGGTTGTTCTAATGAAAGTTTCCATACCAGTTACTAAACTATAATTTTCAAAAAGTTAAAAATAAGACTCTTATGTAAATATAAAATAAAAACCTGTGAAAAGATTTTATTAAACTTATTAATTAATGAGAGAACTAGTAAAATGTCAATACCATCTAAAAGGAAATAAGAAGAAAAGATATACAGATATATAGATATCTATCTAGAAATATATAAATAAATATCTCTGCAGAGATATGGATATATATATATCTACAGAGAGAGAAATATCTATATTTATGCATATCCATATATCCATATATATATACAAATGGGCACTGGGCCCACACACACACACACACACACATTTACTTAGGAATGCTGAAATAAGTTTGCCTATATTCAAACCAGTTAGCATCCCATGTCACATAGGTCAATTAAACACAATGTTTAGGATTATCATTGTTTTGAATATTTCATTACTGGATATAAATCAATTCTATATTTACTAGAAAAAATATTTTCATTCCTATGAATATGAATCACTTGTGTGACTCTCAGTTTTCTAAAAGTTAACACATATTCCTTCAGATTTGAAAACAATCAATATGAAGTTAACTAAAGATGCAGAGTCCCGAACACTAAATATCACCCAGCATTCCCCTTAAAGGACAGCTAACAGTATCTTTTGCCCATTCCCATGACTTGCACAATTTTTCTGAAACCATCAATTTACCAGTAAACATTCATTTGTCAAAACTCACCCCAATTGCCATCTCCTGGGTTAGGATGTTTTGATTGCCTCCATGAAAACCCTCTGAGGTCACCCCGTTATATCACCGACATCATACTTTAGGTGGAGAGGGTAGTAGTTCTGTATGCCCTGTCTCTGTCTTCCGTGACAAATAGTATTCTCAACACGCAGAACCATAGTCATGTTGCACTGTAACCAGAAAGTCTTGGTGGGAAGCCTGGCTCCATCACTTAGCAGCTATACAACCTCAGGCAAATTATTTAGCCAGCTGCATCTTCTAGATGAGAATGATGTCCAGCACAAAGTTTTACCAAGAGGAGTAAATGAGGAAAATACTTAAAACATTTATTACAATATAGCCGCTAAATAAGTAATAGTGGAAATGGTAGTAAAGACATCAAGAACATAGAAAATGGCAGAAGGAGATGGAATTTATATATATAAGTTTAAACTCATGAGCTCTGAAGATTTCTCAGTGTGTGTTTTATGGATGACTTGGAAGAGCCTTAAATCAGAGTCAAAAATATCAAGTTTCAAGTCCTACTGAAAGCAGATGGTGCAAAAGTACAAATCATTTGCTTCATCAAATTATGACAATCATAGTCATTCACAAAGCAATTCATGTTTCTTGAAAAATTTAGCTCCAAAAGAATTTTATACATGTTTCTTTCTGTGTTCTTTCAGTTTATAAACTACACAAAATAAACTTCTTGAAACTGTGTAATTTTCAGACCCTCCTACCTGGATATTATTAACATTTTCAAAAGGAAGAACTCATAAAAATGTCACAGTTATCTTTAGGAAAATATGGCTTAATCAGTGAGAAATTTTTATTTTAATGATTGTATGAAAACACAATTCTAGGCACAAGGAATGACAAGAAGAAATTAGAGATGCTGTGGTTCCCAGCAGGTAGGGACACACTCATCTGAGTGTTCACACAAAAGGGAACACAGCATGGTTGGATCCAGAAAACATTCTCCGTTAATTTTCTTCCAAACCATCAGCCTTCTCATTTTAGAGGGAGAATGAACAACAAATTAATTCAGTTTTAAAGACAGACAAAACGGGAGCTTGAAATATCAACAAATCACTTGAATTCTTCATGGAGGTTTCTCCTCAACCTGGCAGAACAATCACCACAAATACAACGAAAAAAAACGACACCAATATGTTCTCAGAAGAGGTGTACCACTTCCACACAACAGTTCAACTCCAGAAAAGGTTTTCTCTTAAGTTGGGTTTTTGTCATAAAATTGAGTCATATATTAAAAACAATGGAAATCCATTTGTATAATGCAAAAATTCAGTGGCTTTTCCTTCTTTTACATTTTATAAACTTGTATCTCCATAGAACAGAACCAGGAGTTAGCTAATTAGGATATCTGTTCCGAATATTGTACTTTCTGATACCAGATTGGGAATGGCGGCGTATGACCGTGAATTGTGTTATCATGAATAATAAATACATCTAACCTAATGGGTGCTCGCTTTGTGCCAGACAGTATTCCAAATGCCTCATATGGACTATCTCATTTGATCCTCACAATGTGTAAGGAGGTGCATCTTTTCATTACCCTGATTTTACAGAAAAAGAAACAGAGATGAGACAATTTATCCAAATGGAACAAAGGACCCCAGATCAGACACAGTCAGTTTGATGCAAAGCCAAAGTCCTTAATCGCTCCACCATCCAGCTTTCCCTCTCTTAAAGAGGCTGAGTCATCACTTTAATACATGAAAAAAATAATTTGCTCATTAAATATCCAAAGGTAAAATGCCTCATTTTCAGTGGCCCACTCTGAATAAATTTAAGAAAAAAGAACTATTTCTCTTATAATCTTAAGAGGAATTTTAAATACCCTTTTTGAGGAGTGTGGAGGAAGTAATGCTTACTTAATTTTTACTTTTTCATGAAAGGATTTGGGTTGCTTTGATTCAATCTGTATAAATGCAAAATGCAGTTAGAAAATTGTTGAATCTATTAAATTCATTTGCTGCTGGTCCAATTTTCAGGTATAATGAAATATCCCAAAGAGTAAATGATGATTTGAATGTGTACTTTCTTAAATAAAATTAACAAGGCTCATAAAAGGTCAGCTTGGTAGAACTGTAGGAATCCTCATCAGGATGGCCACGGTTTCTATCTCGTATACTTCTCTCATCAGACAAACTGCATAATCATACATTATCTATTCAAAAGAATACATTAGAAGTCCTAAGGGGAACAGACTTGTTTCTTTAAAAATAATGACTAATTAACATAATAATCATCCCAGTATTTCAATTAATAATCAAGAAATTTTGTTGAAACCCAAAGGGATTACGAAAATGAGGTCAGATACCAAAAGAGATATGGGTGGGTAGGCAGCCTTCAGTGATTATAGTCCAATCCTTCCCCTTTCCAGATGTTTAATTTCTCCCTTTACTAGCCCTTCAACGAAATAGTAAGCAGGAGGCATATAATTGTTGGCACTGCTTTAAGAACAGGACTGTAACCTAACAGAAGACAAAACAGTGAGAAATTGTCCAAAGATGGGCTGCAGTGATAGGAAGGTTTAATTTGTTGTCTTGGAGAAGATCAGTGAAACTTAATCTTCCAGAATTCAAATATTAGATGTCATCTTAGAGCTAAAAGGTGAAGAGACTCACTAGAAAAAGACTCACTTTGGGGTCTTAAGTGTGTAGTTTATAACCTCTGACATTTTAAACTTTGCAAAAAGAGTAAAAAGAAAAATGAGGCTAATAAGAGGACTCATTAATAGAATGGGAAAAAATGAATAATATGAAGAATTTACAAGCTTGCTAAAATAACAGCGATTAATAGCATTAGTATCTGACTGAGGCTATCATGTGTGATGATCAAAGCACTTTAAGTTTGGGGGGATTAACATATTAAAATCAGAGCTAATCTAGCTGTTTTAATTGCTTTGTCAGTTATCAATTATTTAAACTGGATAATTTATAAATCAGATTTGTATTTAAACCTCTTTTTTCCAAGTGGAGACAGGGACCTAAGATCAGCGGCTTAAATCAAACAGTTCCCTTTGGCTGCTCTTGTAAATGTGGAATCTTCCAAACTGCAGGATGCTTTTGTTGTCTCATAATTCCACAGGTAAAAGGGCTGTGGATGTGCAACGAGGTGAGAAACCATCCTACTCCTCATCTCTCCAGAAGAGATGAAACCTAAACAATGCCACATCCTTTTTTTGTTCATCTGAATTTACTCACTGACAATAAGTACATTTTCTGTCTTCTTGCTAAGTGTAATTCTCAAGCCTTAAAAACTTCTTTTTTCATGGCACAAAAGGCCATGCTATCTAGAAACCAATCACTAATAGCAGAGAGAATGTGGCCCCCACCCCACCCCAAGATTGATGAATCACAGTGAAGACAGCTTCACCGTAATACATTATCGCCAACATAGCTCATAACATAACAAAAGCATAAAGGAAACGCTAATGTCCTTTCATGGATAAAATATTACTAGGTGCATCATCTTTTTTTTTTCTACATTACACATTCCAAAAAGAAGAGTGAAATTGGAGTGGCATTGTATTCCAAAGTAATGCTAATGTATTTGCAATCAAGAAAAAAAAAATAGAGACAAGTTTTTTTTTTATTATTATTAGAATTACAACCAGTGTAGGTTGGGGTTCTCAAGTTGGAGTGTGCCTTGTGGAATAATATAATAAAAAGTATTTCCTTTCATCACCATCAAAGTACACACAGCTGAGAAATTTGCCATTAGATAAAAGATTAGCAGTGAGACTGAGTTCACTGTTTACATGATTAAGTGCCCTTATGTGGTCTAATGTATGTTGGGAGATGTCTCAACCTCTGAAGGTCAGATGCTGAAAATACAAAGTAACAGCGAGGAAGAAGATAAAAGCTTGCCTGTGGCAAAAACATTTCATCAGAAAAAAAGAAAAAAATCTGGTAGTGACTATCCTATTTAAGGGACTTGAATCCATCCTAAGTACCTTGTGAAAATGTGTAGACAAAATGCAGTTATTAAAATGAAGAATGTCTTCACATCTTTACTGAGAATATGTTCTCCACATGACATGAAACAATTGTAAGTTAATTCAATAATCTAGAAGTATATGTTATTGATCAGAAACAACAAGAAAATGACAACAGTGGATCGGTCTCCCATGGCTTCTGAAACAAGCTACCACCGACTGAGTGGCATGAAACAATAGAAATTTACTCTATGACAGTTCTTGTGATCCACAGTCTAAAATCCGTGTCTCATCTGGGCTGTGTCCTCTCTGGAGTCTTCAGAGAGAAATCTGTCTCTTTGCCTACTTTAGTTTCTAGAGGCTCCCTGCATTTCTAGGCCTGTGGCCCCTTCCTCACATACCTCCAATGCCCTGCATTACTCCAGCTTCTTCCTTCTGTCATCACATCCCCTGGTTCCCACTGTCTCCTTCTTATGAAGACCATTGGGATTATATTTAGGACCCACCCAGACAATCCATGATAATCTTCCCATCTCAGGATCCTTAATCATATCTCCAAAGACACTTTTGCCATATAAAGTAACATATTCACAGATTCTAGAGATTAGAAAATAGGTATTTTGGAGGGCCTTTATGTAGCCTACCATAAATCACAATGATAAAAGCTAAGTGATAAAGTTATTTGTGATTTATGTTCATTCATTCATTCATAAGCTATTCATTCATCATTCTCAGTTCCTTCCACATGGGAAGTATTTTCGAGGTGGTAGAGATACAAAGAGAAAAAGTACAATTCCCATGCTAAGGAATTTAGTGTCTTATATGAAGACAGACAGACAAAAAAACTGAAATGCAGTGGGTGAATGAGGAAACATTTAACTCAGATTGAGGGAGAAGGATATATCAAGGAAGTATTCTAGGAGGATCAGGACCGACAAGTGAAAAAATGTTGGAATCAGCCAAATGACAGGGGGGCTGAGTTCAGGCAAAGAAAATTGCATGAGAATTTTAAAAACTTTACATTTTTAGTCACATGTTTTAATATGTCAGAGATAACCACGAATAAAGGTTATAATCAATGTTAAGAAAGAAGTCACTTTTCCTCTACTGATCTGTAATGTTCAGTCTTATACAAAAATATGCATTAGTTCCTGTCACCACCCACTGCTGATTAGACCATGATTGGACCTGAGGACAAGCCGACCTTTGCTGGGTAATAATTACTCAGGTTTCCTCTCCCACATAGTGAAACTAAGAGAAACACAGACACGTGAGTTGATGGCAGGCACTAGCACTAAAATACTATGATGTGATGGAGTGGCGTACAAGAATCACCTGCAGAATTGTTAACAAATACAAATTTCAAATATCGTGGTATCATTTTGTATCTTGAATTCCCACATAAAAGCAGACAAAGTAAGCTGCAAAATCAAAACCACACAGAGAGCATTTACAACAAAATGATATCTGTACAAACCCTGCTCTATCCACAGGTAGGGACAAATGACCAAGAACCACAGGAGCTTGTATATTACTGGCATGAGGTCTGATGGAAGCAAAGTGATGTCTGACAGATCTGAAGAGGAGAGAACACCAAATGGCCAAAAGATAGCCCTTGGAACATGTGGCAGGCCAACTCGAGAACAACAGCTAAAACTGAGGGGTTTTCCCCCACAGTAGCAGGTGACTGAACTCAAGGGGTGCACAGCAAGATCGTCTGAGGGACAGAAGCAGTTTGTCCCCTATGAGCTCTCAAACTCACCCACTAGACTTCCCTTCTAGAATAAGAGTCCACATGAAAGAGAAGCAAAGTAAGGGGGAAATCCAGGGGAAAACTGATAGCACTATAACATCCTAGAAAGCACGCTGCCATTTAGATAAATTTTTTTAACACTAAACATAAATACACACCAAAGAAAAAGCTCTGTGAAATTAGTTAGCTCTGTGAAGACAAGCTACCTAATCCAAGACCTTTTCTAAAAGCTTAGAAAAAATAACTTCACTTCAAAAATAACTCACTTCAAAAATGAGCAAAATATAAGTATCAGACTCAAATTCCATACAAACCTCCACAGTCTACAAAAGAATTACATGGGGAGTTTGTTAAAAATAAAGGTATTTGGCTCCTTTCCCAGGAGGTCTTGGCTATCAGTTACTCACTGTGACATCTGCCTCCCCAAATATCCAAATTATTCCCTTTGTTATGTGAATATTCAAGTATTCCCTGTCTTAACATCAACAATAAATCTCTGACCACACTCTTCATATATGTATCTTACTGGTTTAATTCTCCAAAGGTAGCATTTTTTTTCTACTTTTTTTTTCTGTGAATTCATCATATCCTACTACATTTACATGAATTGTATTTATCATCTTAAAAAACAGTTTACTCCTACAAGTACATTTTAGTCTATTTTAATGAAAAAAATGTGAAAATAAAGGCATCAAGGTTTTATCTAGCCTAGATCAAATAGTGAATGAAATGTATTTTTAAACATTTTGGAAGAAGCTAACAGTGACCCTAAGTACATGCAAATTAGCGGACACAGAGTGAAAAATATTAAGTAACAGATGTAAGAAAACACATAAAAAACCTGATTAATCTGATTTATTCTGACTATAAAAAACAGAATAAAACATAAATGGAGCACAAAGAATTTGAGTATCTAGGGTTTCAAGCTTTCTATGACAAATGGCCTGTCAAACTTACTTCCTAGGTGATGACTAAATGCATATCATCACTTGAAAAATATTTTATCAAATTGTATAGCTTGTATTTTTAGATTATATTTCAGCATGGCTTGGGTAGAGTGACACGAATTGTATATAAAGCTACCAATCTGAACACATTAAAACAAAGCACTGGAGAAACGGCAGGTTAATATGTAAGCAAACAAAAAATTTCATCTGTGATAGTGTCAAATACCTTTGTTACCTGGGAAATACTCAGGGTAGAAGTTAAAGCCAAATGCTTTGAAATGATGCCTTCAATACTTAAATTACACACTGAGCTTGATGAAACTCAGCATGACAAACATTCAAAAAAGTATTCAAGAACTTGATGCATAAAATGGATTTCTTCTACTGCATTTCTGCATTATTATATTCCTTTTCATGAATACTCCTAGAATTTCTGCAATTGCCATAAACCAAGGAAAACAGCTCTCAAAAGAGTCTGCTTTATTTTGTTGGATTTCTTACGTTCAAAATAAAATTATAAGATAAATATAATAATATGAAATGTACAGAATCTTGTTAGTATACATCTTATACTGACAACTTTCATTCATAGCAACTATGAACACCATCAGTCTTCTATGAGGCCGTTATCTACTATATTAACGTTTAAGTAAGTCACGCATTGTATCACAGTCAGTACCTCTGACACATGTCATATGTTTAAATGCCCACTGTGGCACCAAAATCCCCTGACTTACAATCCCAACATATACTCTGGAAGTCTAAATAAGAATTAACATCACCAACATCCAATATTATCACATCTGTACTTTACAAGTAAAGGCAATTAGCCAGGTACGTTGATCAGCATTTACAGGCAAATTTGTCCACTTTGATTATCATCCTGAAAATAGCTGTTGACAATTTGCTTCTTTTTATATTTACTTTTCTATGATTTTAATTAGAATGTTTAGGGTTCTTTTTAAATTTCTTATTCCTTTTCCTTTTAATTTTATAAACTCAAGTTAGAAAGTTGTATTTAGTTTAATATTCTCTGAATTTAGAATTGAACTATAAGCAGATCAAAAAAGTTATTTTATTTCCTCCAATCTGTGCAATGTTGATAGGATCTCTATATTTGGGGGAAAAAAGATTATAGATAAAATACAAATCTTGAGTACTTTCTTTACCTGTAGCACAGGAATTAATTGTTTACCCAGATTTAAATGAATCTTTATTCATTCAGATTCTCAAATAATTTATTAAATATCTTTTCTCCACAAATAAAACTAACACTAGGATTTGTCAAAATCTGAATGAATTAAATTCATTACATAAGAACTGAACAAAGTCCACTGTGTTTGACATCTGTTCATCATAAAACTTGAGTCTGGTACATAACTCCTTTCTGTCATCCACTGCTGTACATCCTTCCTTGAAGACTCCAGAACAGAGACCATAATTGGCTAATGTAACATAGCAGTCACTGCAATCCTCCAAAAGGAAAATAATTTATTTGATAACACATTTATCTGGATGATTACTTACTGGTAATTAGCATTTCTACATTATTTGAAAGGTAATCATTTTAAGTGCCAATATCTATTAGGCTAGCAGAAAAAAGGTGAAACAGCCCTCACAAAGTCATACGCAGTAAGATAAGAGAAGTCAAATCTGATTTGTTCCAATCAGACTTCTTGGAATTATTCAAAAATTTTTCTGGCAAAGATGAGCTTGGCTTATCACAGAAAGAAGGTTCTTTGAAGGCTGCTGCTAAACTCATTTGCTTTTGGTAAAAGTAAATTTCAAGGCATGACAGTGCAAGGGGTAAGTTTTTCATTTATAGATTAATTATAGAACCTTTGTAGATGATTTGTGTTTAGTCACTAATTTCAAATTTATTTTAAAGAACAAAAACCACATGTATAATTTTACTTTGCCTAAATTTAAACTGAACTTTGTACACCCATGAATCACACCAGAATCAGGACAATCTGATTATCTGAATGGTCTTGCAACCTGCACACTGTGATGGAAGGGGAGGGCCCATGGACGTGAGGCTCCTCCAGGTTCTCTGCACAAGGACTCTCCCCTTAGGAGTCCGGGGGTCTGAGAAAGAAGTTGGCTCTCCAGAATAGGCTTTCAAATATTCTCTCAATAAGTAATTAAGAAAAATGGTGCTAAGTGGAGAGTTTCTGGAAGGTCTGGAAGGTCTGAGTGTTTCTGAACCCCCCCTCCCCGGGTCTGTGTCAAGGATCGCAAATTCCTCCAAAGTGAGTGTTCCCTATAGGGCGTATTCTGTAGGGTCAATCAAATTTTCATAACCACTGTTGTCTAATTCTTCAACTCTGTCTCTAGCTATGCTCTGGGGAAGAAGAAGTTCTGCTCCACTTCCAGGATGCTTCAGTCTGGCACTGGTGGGAGCATCACTGGAAGAGCCCATGGCTTGAGATTGAGGCATAAAGACTCTACTTTCCATGAGAGAAAGGCTCAAAGCAGTTTCTTGACTGTGTGGGTGAAAATCAGAAAAACAGGGAGGAGGATCAGAAGCTTCTGCATCTCCCAGTGACCTTCTATGTTCAGCTACAAATTCAGGGCATCTGAGGACCAAATGTTGGTTCCAAATTTTCAGACGGCATCTGTCTGCTTAGCATCACCTGCTGCAATCTTCTTTCTTGTTCCTTTTTTGGTTTTCATGTGAGTGATTTGTCTTCTTAATTTGTTCATGTCTACCTGACAAAATTCAACAACTCGCTCACTCTTTTCCACATCTGCACACAGTGTGTGTGTGAGTGCTTTAGAAACCTGTAAATAACCTTGATGTCTTTCATTACTCCATCCTTGTTTTTTTAAAAAAAGTCAGTAGGATGTTCTTCAATAATTGGCATAGCTCTGAGTATCTGGCACTGAGGGCACTGTATACTCATGCTGGTTAATCTTGTCTAGATTGGGAGTAGCAAAGGATTTCCTTTGATTATATCTTTGATTTAGTCTAAAGAGAACCTGTTCTAAAGCATGAGTGGAATTGTTGGCTGTGGAGATGAAACTGAAGAGAAGGAAAAGGAGGCTGGACTCAGGGTGAGTGCTGATGAGCTGCTGTTTGTGGATAACTTTCCCTCTGCATGTTTCCTCTGCATGTTTTGCCAGAACTTGTATCCACCAATAACTTTCTTTCTCTGACCCTTAAAAATCCCATGCAAACTGTCTTCACTAGCTTTGCTTGCCTAGTTATGAAAACTAAAAAAGTTTTGAAGAAAGCTGATGGTGACAGATCTCAATTACTTGCAGAAATTCTGTGTTGCTGATCTGTGAGTTACCAATGCTACAGGTTACATCTTGTCGTACCTCTTCTAGTAAAGATCCTTCCGAGAATGATCCCTTACAAATAGTCCGAGTGTGGTCCTGCTTAGGCTGGCACCTCAGTGAAGGGGGTCAGTCTGGCCCTGGAAGGAAAGGGTACTGGGAAGCAAATGAGGCTCTGCCTAAGCCCGTGCTTGGGACCCCTGACTTGCGATGAAGGCATCTCAGAGAAGTGCTAACTGGGGACCTCAGTGTATGGGGCTTGGATCACTCCCCATAGGTATGTAGAGGTCTAAAAAATGTATTTTTTATCCTTTAATATATTTTATCAATTCAATTTAAAGTCCTTCAGAGTTTTATAGAGATTTTTAAACCATTCAAATTTATTGTTCTGTTATTTAGATGTCATCTTCTGTAAACCTATTTCACGCTCTTACTTTACTGTTTCCTCCTTAATTGCATAATTACTCGTTTTGTAATGTGTTGCAAGTTTTGAAATACTAGATTAATCCTTTTCCACCCTGTCTTTGAAAAAAGAAGAGTCCAACACTTTTATAGCTTGTCTCTTACCTTTTGACACTTCCCACATATCTTTATTTTATCCGGCAGATTGAGTCCATTATTTGTCACATTTTTTTTTTTCTTTTGTTTCCTACTTTGCTCCAGCAGTTACACCAGTTAAGATTTTTCAGTTCTAGTGCTCCTTTAATTTTGGTGTTCTGTCTTCTAATTTATTTTTATGAGTCTTTGCCCTATCGTAATGGTGTTGTTTAATTAAATCTAATAGTTTCTTTTCAAAAACAACAGCCACACTTACTGGATGTTGCATTATTGGTACAAGGCTGTACCGTTACTTTGAGAATTCAGTATGATTTAACTCTTCGTGCTCATCATTGACCCTACGAGTCTTTTTGAATGTCTTGTGACATATGAAGACATAACCTGCACAATATGCACTTACATAAGACTGAAGGATGATCAATTTGGATACAATAGGAACAGGTACTAAATGAACGAGGGGCTAGAAAATGCAAAATGAAAAAAGACACGGTTGTTGAGCTCAAAGTGTGGAATTCCACATTAGACGCTAGATTACATCTGCCAATGCTTTATTCAGGAAAAGATATTTGGATAATTATTTACTCAGTATTTATTGGATGTGTTATTTTATTGTGGATTGGCATTGAAAATTAAAGTTAGAATTGTTAATGCCTTTTAGTAGTAGTTTATATTTGTGCATTTTACTTGGGACATATTAGGCTTTTTAAATTTCTCTCTGTTCCCAATCCTAGGAATTTATTTACTTTAGTTCTATATTTTAAAAAATTTTATTTTGTCCATGCGTATGTAGCTTTCCCCTCTGTGTTCTGTGTTCTTCTTTGGGGACTCCTATTATTTACATAGTATGTCTTCATTCTCCTTCTCTTGGAATAAAATGCTCTAATCTGTCTTCTATTTCACTTATCTGATTTTTTTCAAGGACAGTTCTACTGTACTATATTAAGTGTTTTCAGTGCTGATTTTATTTTTTATACCTCAGAAATGATTTCAGCCTTTCTGTGTTCGTGGTTAAGACCCAGTTTCAGTTTACTAACTATTCGTATGAGTTGTGTTGATAAGACTTCCTAGGAATTCACGTGACAGTCCCTCTTTCGGAATTCACATTTGCCTTTAAAATTTTTGCGATTTTTCCTTTTTCTTAGATATCACAGAATGTTTTGTTCATTCCTTGTTTTAAACTGATTTCTTTTTAATTAATACTCTCTACTAATTTGCTTGCTTACTTCTGGGAAACAGAATCTGAAACAGACTTAAAAGCCCCCATGTTCAGAATTGGAAAATGGACCAGCTTAAATAAGTTCCCTTTACCTGCCTTTAAAACCCAATGTTTTCAGAATGTATTCCTGTATTAAAAAGAAATAAAGTGCAATTCTTGATTTCATGTTGGCAATTCAAAGGGGAGGATAAGTGAATGAACAGAAATGCACGCATATAAATGTTCACTGCAAGCTATATGTTAGAGTATACATAGCAGTACTCTTCCAGTAGCCCCAACCTAATAAACAAAACAAGCGAGACAGAAGCAAATTTTCAACAACAGTAGAATGAATAGACACACTGTAGTAAATCCAAAAAGTGGGACATCACACAGTAGTAACTGACGAATAAGCTACTAACAATGCCTGTGCTCACACACATAATATTAAGCAAAAGAACCCA
This sequence comes from Camelus dromedarius, assembly GCF_036321535.1. NCBI lineage: Eukaryota > Metazoa > Chordata > Mammalia > Artiodactyla > Camelidae > Camelus > Camelus dromedarius. The sequence goes on from NC_087444.1 coordinate 12,421,462, forward strand.
GACACACAAAACTAACACTCGTCCGTGGTGATAAGAAGTGGGGTGGTGTTACCTGCGGTGAGCAGAGCTGTGACTGGAAGGGAGCACAGGCCACCACTTGGGGATTGATAATGTTCTGTGTATTGCTCTGGAAAGAGGGTATATGAATATGCTCACTCTGTGAAAATCACTGAGAAACACATGTAAGATTTGTGCGCTCCTTTGTACGCATGTTATACTCAACAGTTTATCTTAAAAGTGCGTGGGATCCAGGGGTAGTCACACTGCATCTGTACCTGCCACACGTCTGCAACCAGTCACCTGCATTATCTGTAATTTTTATGGTGTCTAATGACAGCGTGTGTCATGTGCCATAAAACAAGAATAAGCGTTCTGCTGTAAACAAATGAGGAGAGGCTGAAATAGTTCTGATGAGGAATCAGAGACGGTTTCATAAAGGAATTGTCAGTGCAGAGGATCGATTGGGTGCACAGAGGGACAGTGAAAGGAAGTCAGTTAAGAAACTACTGCAACAGTCCAGGGTCGCATCTAGTATTTGAGGGTTGAGCATTGTGCCTTGGGCAGTTAGGTGATTACTGAATATTTGCTAAATGTGAACAACATTGGACTGAATGTTATCTTTGACAATAAACTGACTTACCACATGGGGGAAAGAAAGCACAAACTTTTCTCATCATTCATACTAAATATCTTTTGGGAAAATTCTGGACATGAGCATGGGTATGGGGGATTTGGATTCTTATTAAGCAAAAATACATTAAGCAAAATTTTGTTTAAATAGTCTTTAGAGTGTTGGAAATATGGGAACTGGCAAACATCAGCAAAGTGACAAAACAGTTGCAAATAACATGTTGTGAAGATTTCCAGTTCAATGAACTTACTGATTTATTTTTGCACTTATTCTTGTTTTGCTTTTTAAAAAAATGTATAGCAATATTTCAGAAATGCAGATGTAAGGAAACATGAGAAGAAGAAAAATGCTACAGGTACTGAACTCTAAAGTGACCTCCCAGGACTATGTTGAATAGGAGTGGTGATAGTGGGCATCCTTGTCTTGTCCCAGATTTTAGTGGGAAGCTTTTGAGTTTTTCACCATTGAGTACTATGCTGGCTGTAGGTTTGTCATATATAGCTTTTATTATGTTGAGATATGTTCCCTCTATACCCACTATGGCGAGAGTTTTTATCATAAATGGGTGTCGAATTTTATCAAATGCTTTTTCTGCATCGATTGAGATGATTGTGTGGTTTTTGTCCTTTCTCTTGTTGATGTGATGTATTACACTGATTGATTTGCGTATGTTGAACCAGCCTTGTGTCCCTGGGATGAACCCCACTTGGTCATGATGTATAATCTTTTTTATGTGTTGTTGGATTCTATTTGCTAAAATTTTGGTGAGGATTTTGGCGTCTATGTTCATCAGTGATATTGGCCTATAATTCTTTTTTTTTTGTAGTGTCTTTGCCTGGTTTTGGTATCAGGGTGATGGTGGCTTCATAGAATGAGTTTGGGAGTATTCCCTCCTTTTCAATCGTCTGGAAGAGTTTGAGAAGGACTGGTATGAGTTCTTCTTTGTATGTTTGGTAGAATTCCCCAGTGAAGCCGTCCGGTCCTGGAAGTCCTAGCCACAGCAGTCAGGCAAAAGAAAGAAATAAAAGGGATCCAAATTGGAAAAGAAGAGGTAAAAGTGTCATTATATGCTGATGACATGTTACTATATATAGAAAACCCTAAAAGGTCCACACAAAAGCTACTAGAGCTGATGGAAGAATTCAGCAAGGTAGCAGGTTACAAAATTAACGTTCAAAAATCAGTTGCATTTCTTTACACTAACGATAAATCAACAGAAGAAGAAAGTAAAGAAACAATCCCCTTTAAAATAGCACCCAAAGTAATAAAATATCTGGGAATAAATCTAACCAAGGAGGTGAAAGAATTATACACAGAAAACTATAAACCATTGATGAAGGAAATTAAAGAAGACTTTAAAAAATGGAAAGATATTCCATGCTCTTGGATTGGAAGAATCAATATTGTTAAAATGGTCACACTGCCCAAGGCAATCTACAGATTTAATGCAATCCCTATCCAATTACCCAGGACATATTTCATAGAACTAGAAAAAATCATAATAAAATTCATATGGAACCATCAAAGACCTAGAATTGCCAAAGCATTACTGAAGAGAAAGAAAGAGGCTGGAGGAATAACTCTCCCAGACTTCAGACAATACTATAGAGCTACAGTCACCAAGACAGCATGGTATTGGTACCAAAACAGACATATAGACCAATGGAACAGAATAGACAGCCCAGAAATGAACCCACAAACTTTTGGTCAACTCATCTTTGACAAAGGAGGCAAGAATATACAATGGAACAAAGACAGTCTCTTCAGCAAATGGTGTTGGGAAAACTGGACAGCAGCATGTAAAACAATGAAGCTAGAACACTCCCTTACACCATATACAAAAATCAACTCAAAATGGATTAAAGACTTAAACATAAGACAAGATACAATAAACCTCCTAGAGGAAAACATAGGCAAAACATTTTCTGACATACATCTCAAAAATTTTCTCCTAGAAGAAATAAAAGCAAGAATAAACAAATGGGACCTAATGAAACTTACAGGCTTCTGCACAGCAAAGGAAACCAGAAATAAAACAAAAAGAAAACCTACAGAATGGGAGAAAATTTTTGCAAGTGAAACCGACAAAGGCTTGATCTCCAGAATATATAAGCAGCCCATACGACTCAATAAGAAAAAAATAAACAACCCAATCCAAAAATGGGCGGAAGACCTAAACAAGCAATTCTCCAAGGAAGACATACAAATGATCAAAAAGCACATGAAAAAATGCTCAATATCACTAATGATCAGAGAAATGCAAATCAAAACTACAATGAGGTATCACCTCACACCAGTCAGAATGGCTGTCATTCAAAAATCCACAAGTGACAAATGCTGGAGAGGCTGTGGAGAAAGGGGAACCCTCTTACACTGCTGGTGGGAATGCAGTTTGGTGCAGCCACTATGGAAAACAGTGTGGAGATTCCTCAAAAGACTAGGAATAGACTTACCATATGACCCAGGAATCCCACTCCTGGGCTTGTATCCAGAAGGAAATCTACTTCAGGATGACACCTGCACCCCAATGTTCATAGCAGCACTATTTACAATAGCCAAAACATGGAAACAGCCTACATGTCCATCAACAGGTGACTGGATAAAGAAGAGGTGGTATATTTATACAATGGAATACTACTCAGCCATAAAAACCGACAACATAATGCCATGTACAGCAACATGGATGCTCCTGGAGAATGTCATTCTAAGTGAAGTAAGCCAGAAAGAAAAAGAAAAATACCATATGAGATCGCTCATATATGGAATCTAAAAAACAAAAACAAAAACAAACAAACAAACAAAAACAAAGCGTAAATAAAGGACAGAAATAGACTCACAGACAGAGAATACAGACTTGTGGTTACCAGGGGGGTGGAGGGTGGGAAGAAAAAATAAATAAATAAAATAAAGTGACCTCCCAACCATGGATTCAATCTGTCCACTTACCCACGGAAACAGCACCTGCTATAAGAGGTCTAATTTCACTTTCAGCAGCTTTTTTCAAAAAACAATCAGAAAAACCTAGCAAGTCCACTAAATGCGGACTTCATCAATCAGCTAGCAAACACAACCAAGGCTAAAACAAGCACATGATTATTTCTATTGGGTCAGAAGGCAGCAAATCAAACATAAAGCTGCCCTGGATTAAGAAATCCAAGAGCAGCGAGTTGTCTGAGGCCAACATCACTGTCCCCAAGTGTCCCTTCTCCCTGCAAAAGGTATTATTGGTGTCACAGCTGTAGACAACGCTGTCGTCTTTAAAGGAACTTGGAAAATGATGTCACTTACAACATTAAACTGTGAAATATAAATGAAGGAGGAAGCAGATGTGGAATGCAAAGAAGAAAAAACTATATTTTAGAGAAACTCCAAATTAATTCTTACCTCATGTAGCTGTGACAAAGGAGAAGCCAGTAGAAGGGAGATAGGAAGGAGAGCAGTGGGGTGAGACTGTATGTAGAGAGACGGCTGCAGCACAGAAAGCCATGCCCTCCGAGCCTCCCATGTCACTCTCATGCTTTCCCCATACGTCCCAGGTTTGACACTTTCTGCAAATATGCACCAGCCTCACATATTTCCACAACATCCCCCCTCTGCAAAGAAGCTTGGACAACTCCCCAAAGAGAAGTGGCGGGGTGGGGGTGGGGGGGGACTTCTGTTCACTTGCCTGCAGTGGGCAACCTGGTTAAATAACCATGTTTTATTGCCATCTCCAATTGCAAGTAAAGTCAAATGAGGAGTATGTGGGGAAAAAATAAAATAAAATGTAGAAATGTGGGAAGCAAAGATCACTACCTGTATATCCAGCAAAACAATTCTAAAGTCTTATCATCTGTGCAGACTATATCAAAATTGATCATTTCTAGGTTTTTCAAGTCAAAACTGTACCAAATCCCTGGCATTCCATAAACCAGAACAAACCTCTGACTTGGTGGCATCAATCACCCGACTAGGGCATGCAGAGCAGCTTAAAGACCATGCAGCTCTGCTTTGTGGCTCACAGTGTAATTCTCACTGTAGCCTTCCTACCCACACAAAGCAGAGGCTTTGGAACAGAAAGCCTCCAGTGTAAAACAGTAATTTTTTTTTGATTGGTCATCCTTAGGCTGCTGTACTCAGATGGATTAAAAAAAAAAAAAAAAGCCACATAAGCAGAGAGAGAGAGAAAAAGAGAGAGAAAAAGAGAGAAAGGGCCCAGATTATTTTGTTTTGTTTTGGATCGGGGAATCTATCTTCTACCCATCTCAGTTCGTAGAAAAGGCAAAGAGAACAAGTGCTCAGTATACATGGCGTGGGAGGCAACGCCTTGTTCTTTTTGCACTTGCTCTGTGACCTTAAACCAGTCACTTCCCCTCCCCTCAACTTTAGTGGACCCCTTGTAAAGTGTGGTTGGTAATAATATCTCTTCCTGGGATTGTTTCAAAAATGTAATTAGATAATGCCTGTGAAAGCACTCTGCGAACTCTAAAGTGCTCTGCAAATACAAGGGATGAAAGATTGGAAAGCTGCCTCTGGGTGGCTCCTTCCCAAATATGCCCCGATATTAACATTTTAGTGGTGAAAAAGGAGCGCTAATGTTTCTCACTGGCACTTCTCTACTGCAGAAGAAAGTAATCTAAGTAGAAGGAATATATTTTGCCTCAAGACCCAGTAAAGCTATTTTCATTTTAATTAGGAAATTGTGGCACATAAACATTTTTATTTTCCTTGAATTGACCCTGCTAGAAAAAAAAATTAAAATATTGCTCACCACTTGTCTAATGGAAAAATCTGAAAGTCAGAGGAACCCTGTCCTCATCTTGCCATCAAGACCTTGTGTGGGACCTTGGACACGTTATTGTCCTTCCCATCAATCAGTTCTGTACAACAAATATTTATATAGCCCCGAATGGATGCCAAGTTCTGTGCTAAGCTCTGCTGGAAGAACAAAGAAAAGAGCAAAAGGCATAGTTCTTTCCATCCAAGAAGTGTATAATTTCATAATGTTTTTTCATCTTCCAAACAGAATGGAGTACCCACCTCTCAAGTTTGTTATGAAGATAAAAAGATAGCACAGGAGAGTGCCGGCAAAATAAAAACAGTGATACATCTATGCAATGCGGTATTATCCCTAGACATAAAACCATCAGCAGCATGTAAATGGTTAAAGAATACTTAACAGGCGGAAGTGGAGAACGGAGTCATGTTTTTAGAGATCTACATATGTTATTTCATCCACGCAACAAACTGGTTAGATGGATGTTAACCACTGCTTTTGACCAATGGGGAAGTTGAGTCTCAGTTAAATCATTTATATCAGTTAAAATGACTTCGCTAAGAAATCAGAGCCACTATTCAAACCAAGGTCAGTCTGACTGCAGAGACGACAGAAACAGTTGATGTAGATTGTGCACTGCTTCAGAAATCCACACGTTTTCACAGGGACAGGAGTTGCCAAAACTTAACAAGCAGCAATAATCAGTTGTAGAAATGGATAAGAACACATTTTCTTAACTTATTTTCTTTGAAGGCATTTGAAGGAAAGGAGCAAATTGAGCTGACTTAATAAACATATCAGCACAAAGGAGTCGAAAAACACTATCGTTTTCTTAATCCCCTAAACACAACTCATACCTGGAATAATGTTTTAAAAGCAAAACTAATGCTGTTTTCTGAATCCTTAAGTAGTTAGAATGGAAGGCAAGACTGCACATTTCAGCACTCACATGGTTAAAAGAATCATTTAGAGAGGGCTTCATGAAATAAAAATTTCTGTAATGCTTTCTGTGTGGATTAACATACAAAGCAAAATACAAAAGGTAGCTTAACGCCTAGATATATTAAAATCAAGAGCTTAACTTCTAATATCCTCTCTCCAATCAGGTACGGATTTACAAAACATTTTACTATGGTTGTTATTTTTCCTAGCTAAAACTCACAACAAAATCCACCAGCCTGAAAGACTGTTGAGTTACATTGGTATGATTTTCAAAATTTATTTTCAACCGATAGAGCAGAATAAGATAAACTCCTGGGGTATGCAAAAGCTGGAAACTGCTTAGAAGCAGCTAACAGAGGTGCACATAAATCAAGCAGCCTGGAATTATAAATACGTAATGACTATTTAGGAAAAAAATTGTAATGATTGACTCTCTTTGCTGACCTAAATGGCTATGAATGAGCACTTCCCTCTCACAGCAGGAAAATAACTACTAGTATTTATCCAGCATCCACTAAATGCTACACCCTGAGGTACATGCTTGTTATACATTATCTCATTTAACTCCCACAAAAACCCTATGAAGCAAGTAAAATTGTCTTTACATTCCAACCAGACGATGGAAATTCCAGATGATAGGATTGAGATTTAGAATTCAAATAATGGTCCAAAATCACACAACTAATAAACAGCGGAACAAAGATTCATCTCCGAGTCCGTCTTTTCCCTTCGGTGTCCTGCCTCCCTCTTCACGTTAGGCACCTTAGAAGGTCCCATCTCTTCTCTGCATGCCATTTGCAAATATAAAAGGCTTGAAAGGCAATGGAAAGAATTCCCAGAATAGGTTCATTCATTCATTCATGTAACAAATAATTATTAAGAAGTCCCTACTCTTTGTAAAGGACAACACAGTGTGAGGGAAACATACATGGGCTTTGTTCTCATGGGGTTTATGGTTTGAATTATTTCGGTTTTCGAACAGAGGAGTCTCAAAATAACCCAGAATTGAAAATAAACTAGACTGTACATCTTGAACGAGACACATCTGGTCTGTCACTCACCGTCTGGTGACTCAGGCTAAATAGCAAGCACACTGAGTCCAGTTGTGTCATTTATAAAATAGAGATAAAAATCGTATGATTTGCCTTAAGATGATATGATGAGGAATAAATAACATAATGCATATGAAATTACCACGAACATTCAAAGACAGACAGATGAATACACACATAAAAGGATTATCATTCTGCTTATTAAGGAAAAGAAAATACATTTTTAGCTTATGAAAAAAGCAATTATGTAACATGAGGGCAACAGCTTCTACCAGAGTGCAAAGTTTTGAATCTCCAGCCCATGTGGATATATAGATAATAAACTGGAAAAGGAACTGCAGAAAAGAATAATTCATTTATGATTTTAATTATTTGACATATAGTACCAAGGCAATTTGAAGCCTCGTAAAGCATACGTTTAGGGGTTTTTTTTTGTTTTTTTTTGTTTTTTTTTTTTTTATCTTGTGGATTTAGATTTAACTAACCAGCCCAAATGCTTCCCCACACACTGGGTGGTGAGAGTGCACCAGGTTAGCAGAAAGGTTTAACACCAAGAGACGCTCATCATCCAGTGTGCAGACAGGCGCTGTGATGGGCAATGAAGACAGGCCAGTGCACAAGGGACGGACCATGTTCCCAGGGAACTGGCAGCCCACTGGGAGATTCACAAAGTAGCCAGATGCTATTCACTGCTGCTAAGAGCTAACCGAGGGAGACACAGGGCATTACTGGAACAGAATCTTAAATCCCTCCGAGTGTCTAGGAAACCCGTAAACTGAGGACTGGAGGGATGACGAGGCAATTTCAGGTTAAGGCCAATATTTGGTGGTAGGAGAATGTTGCAGGCAGAAAGGCCTAAGGCAAACACATGGAAACAAGGGCAAGCTGGAAACAAGAGTCAGCAGGAAACAGCGCTGAAGACCGAGCCTCGTCCATGGTGGCTGGAGGAGCAGAGTTCTCCACAAAGTGTGAGCCTGGAGAAGTTAAGGGAGAGGTACTCTGGGAATAAAGACTTCTGAGGATGTATTGAGGGACGTGGAATTTCTCCCCACAGTAAAGTAACTGATATTCAGAGGCTTTGATTTTGAGTTTGGTTTTGGCTTGAGGGCAAGCAAGAAGGTCACCATCAGACTTGGTCTTGAGACATCCCACTGGTGTCTGGGTGAAGAATGAGTTGGTAAAGTGAAGCCAGGAGACCAAGCTAGAACTTTTGCTGAGTTACCACGGCCTGTGACTGAACATAAGTGCGTGCTATAAATATAAATCAGAGGCAGAGTGAATTGTTTACCAAAGAAATGAAATGCTCATTGAAAAGCCAGAAGATCACGGAGCAAGGTGAGGAGGGCATGGGGGTGATGAAAGTTGCTCCCTTTGGCCTAGATTTGTGGAACTTCCAGGACTGCCTGGAACAATCCTCCTCCTCCCAACCCTCCTCCCTCCACCCAGGGCTCCCAATTACCTTTTTTGTTCTGACTGGGGGAAAAGTGTGATTGCTCCCTTTCAGGAAGTGGAATGCAGGCCCCATCTGTGGGATGCTAAAGGCCAACCTGGTACAGCATTTACTTCGTAGGGGGCAGGGGCTCCTCTGACTGAGAATTCATTTGTGGCTTTCAGCCCCGTCTCTGAGTGCATCCTCCCTGCATACACTGCTGCTGTACGGCAAGGTACTTTTTGTCTCCCACAGGAAGATAGATTTATTCATTTTAGTGGTATCATAAGATTGAACAGCTGGTCACTGTTTCTCACTGTCTCACTTCTCACACACACTTCTGCTTTGTCAGCCACAGTCCCATGGCTAAACACTGTGAAAAACAAAGGAAATGTGTTGCAAAAGCAACTACGCTGATGAACAAAACATATAGACCCTCTGGACATAAGTGAAAAATCCAGCAATTCATTTTTCCATCCTTTTCCAAGTTAAATCTAAAAAAAAAATGTTATACTGATATAAAACCTTGTATTTGAATAATCTAGCTCATATTTTTAAAGTTATGATGACTATTGATCTAATTTAATTCATGTGTTAAAAGGCAGTAAGGGAGATCAGTCATGCGACCAGAACATGGAAATTAAATAGACTATTCAAAATTCACAGATCAGTTTAATAATCGCTGGTACTTAAAGGCAGGTCACCTGACTCCAGGATGAATTGCCAGCTCCTAGCCCCAGTCTAAAGGCTCTGTTTAGCTGAACTGGCCCCTTGATCAAACCACACAGCAGGCTCAAAGATAATCTTTGTTCCAAGTCAAAACTCCATACATAAATCTTCCCACTACTACCTTTGTATCATCTGCGGACGTTTTACTGGCATTGGGAATGATAGTAATAATATAGTAGTAATAACAAAAAAAGTGATAGTTGAGCAGCTGTTGTGTAACGGTTACTATTACAACAGCAACAATAACAGACCGGCTGCAGCAAGGGAACTGGGCATGCAGGCTCCAGGTCACAATATGCAGCTTGAACGTACTGACTCCAGCACTCTGTGACTGTGTGTACGAGTTTAGGTAAGTTACTCACCCTCTCTGTTCCTCTGTCTCTTTATTTTAAGTAACTGCCATTCACCTGTAAGAAAAAAAAAGGCATCTTGGGTTATAACAACACTATCTAACAGAGATGTATTATAAAGATTAAAAGAAGTAATACCTTTTAGGTGCTTAGAAAATTATCTAGCACATGACAGACATTCAATAAGTGTTGCCTCATCATTATTTTTAAAATATGCGTAGGCACCCATATTATTATGTTGTTAAAATATTATTACCATTATTGTTGTCATTATTGTTACTACTATCATTATGGGACCTACTTTCTGACTCACAACAGTCCCACGAGGGAGGTGGTACATGCAGTACATCGACTGTTAAGGGATTGAGTCAAGAGTTATGGCTAGTATCAGAGCCCATAAGGCCTTGTGGATTAATTTCTTATTGCTCCGGTAACAAGTCACCACAAACTTATTTGTTTATGGAACTGTAGGTTAGAGGTCTGGTATGGGTCTCCCTGGGCTGAAGTTAAAGTATGGCAAGGCTGCATTCCTTCCTGTCACTAGAGGAGACCCCATTTCCTTGCTCACTCTGTTGTTGGCAGAACTCGGTTCCTGGCGGTTGTCAGACTAAAGTCTCCATTTCCTTGCTTGCTGTCGGGGAGGACTGTTTCCAACTTATAAAGACCCATAATTCTTTGTCTCATGGCTCCCTCCGTTTGTCTCATGGCTCCCATCTGATTACACTGGGCTCACACAGGTAACTCAAGGTAGTCTCCCTGTCTTAGGTCCGAGACCTTAATTCCATCTCCCAAGTTCTTGTTGCCATGTAGTGTAACCTATTCTCATGTTCCTGAGTGGAAGGCATGGGCATCTTTTGTGAGCCATTGTTCTGCCTATCACCCCAAGGCAACTCTGATTTCTTCTGGGGACCAGTTGGTGTCTGAGCAGCAAAGCTGCTAGTGACAGAAGAAGAAAATGAGAATTACAAGGAAAAGGATAAATTAATCAAACATTCTGAAAGACAACTCTAACTGCATACTAAACATGAGGCCAATGGTGAAAGCAAGAGTGTGGTGCAATAGATCAGTTTTGTGAGAAACAAAACAAATCACACGTTTATCAAAGTGGTAAGAAGGGGAAAGTCAAAAAAACATAAAAATTACAGGTAAATATTAATTTGACAGTAATAAACGTTATTGGTTTAAAAGAAAGGAATTATAAAGAAAAGATTAATAGAGTTGAGCAAATGTGTATACAAGAAGAATATTTTAAGGGGTTAATATCATAAATTTATTATCCTCTCTTACCAATAAGATAAAAATGTCAATAAATACGTGGACAAAGTATCAGTAAACAGGCAATTCATAACTGAAGAAATATCAGTGGTCAATAAATATATGCAAAAACTTAATTCCATATACTTATTATTCAAATATCAAATTTAGGCAAAGATAAAAATTTGCCTAAATGAGAACATTTTCCTGATGATACAACTTCAAAACATTTATCCCAAAGAAATAAGTAGAAATAAGCACAAAAAATATGTCAGAACATCATTTACTTATAATAGAAATAAATGAAGAAAACGGTAAATGTAACTAAAATGATCCCTTGTGTTTGCAATGAATGTCTTACATAAGCATTGTCTTTGGCCAAACATGAAGATGTTTTGGTATTTAAAACAAATAAATGAAAAATCCATTCAAAATGTTTGAAAAGAAAGTAAAAAATCAAGCTATTGAGATTTTCCTAAGAATAAAGATTTGAAAAGTATTCTGAGAAAGATCAAGCCATAGTGAACCCTATAGAGAAAGCTGCTTTAAAATCTTTTGGAAGACTTCAAGGTACACACGTAGAACTATTTGGTAAAGAATAAACTAGGATAAAGGCTAAAACACAAATCTGAACCAAGCATATAAATACAACTGGTTTCATGGAGACTGGGGCAAACATGGAATTTAGAAAGATAGTATCATGAATTGAATTAGATTTAGTCGTTAGTTTTCATTTAATGATTCAGAATGAGCCATGATTTTTCACTTAATGAGTAAGATTTATGGTACTCCACAAGATTGAAAACAGTAGTAATTAATAGAAAAGGCTTAGTAAAGACATACGATCACTCACTCAAAGACAATTCAATATTGGAAATGAGGCATGGTTACTTTACATCCGGCAGAAATTTATAATACTAAATTGATAATAACATTTAACTATAGGAAGAGGATGTAAATTTCACTCAGAGTTCACACTGTGAGTAATGAATAATCAGCCAAGGAATAATTGCAGTCATAAAACATCATTATTCATTTACTTTACCTCCCAGGGCATCTTTGCACAATACTGAACAGGATAAATCTTGATCAGAAATGGAGAAATGGTCACTTTTCACTGGCATCTGAAAGGTCTTATAGTCAACACCAAAAATATGCAAGATCATAAATGATCAGTTAACAAAGTACAAGAGAGATAAATTGAAGAGTATATGTTTCCCTTACTTCAGGATGTTTACCTAGAAAGAATTGGGCTGTTTCAGACACTAAACACAAAGGCACTTTCCATGTGCAAAAAACACAAATACTTTGATCAATACCATCTGCCTCTGAAGAACATTTCATTTTCTCCATTTTCCCCCTTCTCAAAATCCACACTTTAGCAAAACTTTTCAATTCTGCCCAAAAAATTATTTCCAATAATCTTGCCACTTGAATATTGCTTACATATTACAACTTCATATGCTGTGTGTGAATCCCTGTATCCTGTGTTAAATTTACATTTTTCAAGCCTTCAAGTGAAAATTCTACTGTCCTGTGGAAATAGTACACTGCTGAGAAGAAGAGTAATTGATTCGAAAACCTCTGAAATTTCTTGATGTTTCCTTTTTCTTTGAAATAGTAGTCAATTGAGGTCAAGATCCCTACCTAGATGTGCCCTTAGTCGGGTACCATGTGAAGAGGCTTAGAAAAGTCCAATGAATGGAAAAGACAGGTTATCCCCAAAGTCCAGGAAGACAACATTTTGATATTTGGATCTTCTGAAGAGACATAATAAGAACATTTCTTAATCAGTATTTAATTATAAGCTGGAGAGTTCATGTGCGTCACCTAGCAGGGAATTCTTTGTTAGAAGGCTCAGCGGCCCTCCAATGAAAGTCCTACAGTAAAATGAGCCCCAGTCTGGCATCACCATGGAACAGATGTACTGCCGACAGGCCAGAGGACTGAAATGAAGGGGTGACAGTCCACGAGCACATAAAAATACATTTTTAAACTACACTTAAGCCGCAGAGACGAGAGGGAAGAGATGACTGTTTCAATGACTAAGAATGTTAATAGATTCCTATTCACTTTTCAGCTCCACCAGTTAAAGCATCAGCACTCGTGCCTGTCTATTTGCAGTCATGTAGCCATTCACACTCAGCCTGCAACGGCTTCAGGACTGGGAGATTTGTCACGTTTTCCGCATGTTCCAAAGGGTTAGGTGCTGCCAGGAGACAGCACTAATAATAAAGCATGCGCTCATGAATTCACACTAATAACTAGAAAACCAATACAAATTGCAGGATTGGAGAGATTAACGGGAATGCAGAGACATACAATAAGCAAATCAGCCCTACTTCATCAAGCAAGTGTTCGGTGCTGTACTATAACAAAGATAATTGAAGACTGTACTGGAAGGGAGCCTAACTGTCTAATAAGTACTTGGCTGTGATTCACTTGCCAGTCAGAAACTGAGACATGACAAGTTCTGAAGCAGATAATGCCTGATTTGAGCAGTGGCTTTATTGTTTATTGATTTCAAATTTGGCTTAGAGGGTTACATTAGAGTTAAAAAAAAAAAAAAGAAGAAGAAGAAGAGATCTCAAGGGAGGGACCAATCAGCCATGGTGAATTTAACTGAAGTTTTATCATGTCTTAAGTTCACTTTTTTTGGTTTCTCTGTAATCAAAATATTATATATATATAATACATATATACACACACATATATATACGTGTGTGTGTATGGAATGCGAATCCAGTTTCCCACTTATGGAATAGGCTGCCAACATTTTCTAGCCATGCAAGCTTTCAAGTTATGTACCCTTAAGCTAGTTTTCTTTAAACTTAAGTACACTCCACTGTAAAACATAAATGATGGTATTTATCCTATAGGGTTGCTGTGAGGATTAATTAAGATGCATTGTGGGGTTTACTGGTAGGCAGCAAATGAAGACTGGATGTGTAGGACCAGCAACAGCTCCCAGCATTTCTTTGCACAAATCTATATGATTGAGAAAATTTACTTTTGGTTGCAAGAGGAAGAAAGAGGATGGATCATGGTGACCAGAGGCGGAGGAAATCAAATTGAGAAAACAGAAAATGAAATCTATCGTCCAGCCACTTCAAGTTCTGAAACAGAGATGCAAGGCAGAAGACGAGAGATCATTTTGACAAAGGAAAATGAGAGATTAAATGTGCAGTCAGTCACATTTCAGGGCTCCGGGAATAGAGAGTTAGGAAGAATAAAATTCTTCCAATCTTCCTACCAAAATGTCAGCATCAAGCCAGGCTGCAGAACAGACAAGAAGTTATCAGTAGTGCCAGAGATGCCTGGCAAAGAGGCAAAAATCTTAAGATCACTGACAGGAGTGGCTTTGGTGAAATTTCTCTCTCAAAACACTTTTGGGCAATAAACACCCAAGAGAATGCTAACACAAAAGAATATGACTAGATTTTTCTTGAAAAAAACTCTTAGAAATTCCAGAGCAATAGAAGGGCTTGGCAGGGAAGTGGAAAGGCTGCTGGAAGGAACCAAAGAGACATTAAAATCTGGAGCTTAATGCATTTTGTGCCTGCAGCTAATAGCACCTGGGTCATTTGAGTTACATGTTCTCCATATTTTGTTTTTGCTTTTCACCCCAACTAAAATCAAGCTCTTAGAGAACAGATGCACATCTCAGATGTTTTGTATTTCTCATATCACCCAGTACTACGCTGGGCACAGGTTAGCTGTTTAATACAATCATACTGACTTTCATAGTGCATGCCAAAGGAATTGATCAAAAAATAAGTAAGTTGAGAGGATACTTCAGAAAAAAAAAATTGATGAACAAGGCATAAATAAATCACCAAGAACAGATGGCATCCAACCAAATGTTTTTAAAGCAGTCAGAGGACACTGGGATTGCTGGCTAAAATGTTTAATCTTTCATTAGAATTGGACACTGCACCAAACCATTGGCACATTGCCATCTCATTTAAAAAAACAAAAAAAACTTAGAAAGTGACCTTGGAATTGTTTGCTGCTACAGAGTTGAAAATTAGTAAATGATATGGTAAATACTAGTAATGAGATAAGCAGTTTTTGGTTGTTTATAGAAAGGAAGACAGGCCAAAAAATTGAATTAAATGTAGCTAAGTGGTATTTATATTTTGAAGAATAAGGGGCCAATGAGAATGATTTATTTTAACCTTTAGAAAGTCTTGGGAAGGTTCCAGACCAACAAATTCAGCAGAAGATTAGAGAAAATGCTTACTCATGAAGAGAAAATTGACTTCAACACAGGAAACAACAGTAGGACTGAATTGTTTTTCTTTATCTATATAAATGGTGACATTGAAGTATGGGAGGGATGGTGACAGGACAGATACACATAATATCTTCATAACTGATTTCAAAGAGGGAGCAAACAATTTTAAAGAATGAGCAAGCTTTTGCCAAGTAGAGAAGAGAGAGAAGGACAGTTCCGGTGGAGACTGAGCGCAGCAGGGACGCAGAGATTTAACGCTTGTGTCGTGTCAGGGAGCAGCCTCAGCTCGGGTGAGAAAGGACAGCACGAGTGGAGCCTGGTCCAGACCAGGGAACCCCCACCCAGCGGGCGGCCCCATCCTTTAGGCGACAGGGAAGTACAGCATTTCAAGCACAGAGTAGAGGTGATGCCACAAGACTTGCTTCTAAGAAAATAATTTTGGAAATAGAATTTGAAGAAAAGTCAGAAGAGATGAAGAGGTGGACAGAGATGAGCAGCAATGAGAAGGTAAAAGGGACAGGTCCTTGGTGAATTTTCAGGTGACGAGGAAGTGGACTCAAAGATGAAGCGGATGTATTAGAGCCTGAGAGACTGAGGCATGAGATGAATAAATTCTACAGGAAGAGAGTAGGTAGAGCAAGCTGCAATGAGCCCCGTATTTGCCACATTTAATTAAAGACAGAAATTTTCAATTGGCAGAAATGTAGGTTAATACAAAATTAAGAACGTAGACGTATAGGCTTGTATAAGGGATAGTTAAAATCTCAAGGATGTCTATTTTATTCCAAACTTTTGGAACATTTCTTACATACCACAGGATTGAGGATTTCTTTCCCAGTCTGTCCTTCTGCCACATTTGAGGCAGGATATTATTACCCTCCCTCTACTATTTAGATCACCCTTTTACCATTCCCTCTGCTTGCAGTCTGTTTACCTTCAGAAACATTTGCATTCTGTAGTCCAGCGTGTTCTCAGACCACTAGTCCCTCGAGCTGAGGAAACACTGTCTACTCTCCCCCTTGGGGCATTTATGTGGGACAGCAGCAGTCCCTGAAGGCTCTGGAGGTCCTGAGCTTCGATACACGCTTAGCTTTAACCCAGTATTTCCCAAATTGATGTGACTGAGGAAGTGCTTTCTTATTTATTTACTTTTATTTTTTTTGAAGTAAGGTTTTTAATATCCAAGAAACTAACTTTGAGAATCAGTCCACCAAATACAGCAATAAAAATGCAACTTCATTCCTATCACTCTTGGATTGATAGGAAAATTTTCTACTTTCCTATGTCTTGCAAAATCAAGGCCAAGTGCACAAATTTTTCACTCAACCTCCAGAATCTAACACAAATGTATCTTTAAAATCTAATCCTGATCCCTTATGAACTTTCTCCCCTCTTCCCCCTGGGAGCATGGCATTTTCAGAGGCTACTTTGATCCAGCTGTTTATTGACACCAAAGATAACCCAACAAGAAGACCATTTTAACTGTTTTTGACATGAGTTATTTTGAAATAAACAAGTAAAAAACTCAAAACTTTCAACTATTTCAATTCTGGAAAATACATATTTTTAACTTCTCCTTCAGTCTCACTCCATCTATAACTGCCACCACTTTATGATCAACCTAAGGTGGAGAATAGAATAACACAAAGGCCAGGGATGTGTAAGGCAAGAAGTGAACTGAAGAATGAAATGGCTTGTGAGGAACATGTAGTCAACAAAACACATCAGAAGTCATGTCACTGTATTTGTTTTTCTCAGGAAAAACCATTAATCAACATAAGCTAAGGGTTTGCTTATTCTCTACATATTAACATATACCTCCTGCCTTTGATTTCTTGTCTAAAAACAGCATTTTCACAATGGAAATAGTTAGACCAAATAGCCTAATAATGACACTATATATGAAACTATATATGAAATTTACACAAAATTATGAAATTGTTTTTGGTAAGCTTTCTGATTTGGCAATGCGACTTAATTGATAATACTTATTTAAAAAGGTGGATTTATGGGGAAATAGGACAGAAAGTTGGGTCATAATATGATTCCTTATCTCTCTATCAAATTGCACAGAAAATTCTCAATGATATTTCTCTTATTTCTTTTAATAACCAATGGAATACACACATTGTATTTTATTTTGTTAAATATTCTTATAATAATGAAAATGCATCTGGTGTTAAACTCTTTAACTGCTAATCTGATGTTGGTTGTTTTCTTGTTGTAAAGAAAGCAACGTTCACTGAGTGTCAAGAATGGGGGTTAGGAAGTAAGTCAGGATCAGAGATGTTTTGCAGCTTGACTTACTAATAAAAACAAACAAACACATGTAGCCCCAATGAATCTGCGTTTTAAAACCCCCACTCTAGAGGCTCATCTTGGCCTTGTCACACATAGAAGAAACATATTCAACTCCAGCAGCCTTGAAAAAAAATCCTACAATTCTCTCCCGCAGTACTTTGAAAAGGTGGTGAAGTTGGTGGGGAACATGGCACAAAGCCCTCCAAAGCCCTCATCAGTGCTGTTTACCCATCTAACGCCTCAAAAATCCTCTTTGCAGGACAGTGGCTACTCCTTAAACCTCATTCCTCTCTCTGAACATCAGCTCCCCTTCCCTGACTCCCTGCCCTGCAGATAAATTTTCTTGTTTCGTGTGTACATCAGTCACACCTTTTGTTTCCTCCAGTTCTTCTCTATTGGCAATAGAGATGCTGGCGATGTCTCTCTAACGGGAGGTAACCACCAGCATCTGGTCAGCACAACAAGATGGAGAAGGCACACCCTTGGCAGTCATAAGAGAAGAAAAGCCTCTGAACACACTTGCCTTGTGATATTTCTGTCACTGTTTCATTTATTTTGCCAGAACCATTTTGATGCAAACACATCCAAACAAAAACAAAAACAAAAACAAAAACAAAAACAAAAACAAAAACAAAAACAAAAACAAAAACCACACACAAAAACCAAAACCTAAGAGCATCAAAATGACCGTATCAGAATGGCCTGTTTTACATCCTGCTGTCCGTAGTGCACTTTGTGCTCTAGCCAACTACTTTCAATTCAAATATTTATTCTGTTACGTCCCAGCTTAAGTTCAATTATTGTGGGCCCCGCCAGTCCACAATCACTTCAAGCTCCTATCCTCTCGCTCATTCATTCAGAAGTTATCTACTGAGGGCTTGTGATTGCCAGAGATCTGGGGAGGGGGGAGCGATGCAGCCAACAAGAAGACAGCCTTTACTCTAGCTTTTGGGATATTTGACATTCCACTGACATCAAGCGGGGAAAGTAAAAGACAAACAAATTCAAGCAAACAAACTAACAAGAAAATGTCAAATAGTGCCAAGTGTTAACATTTAAAATTAAAATAGCTTTCTAGGTGGAAGTGAAGAGGAAGCTGCTTTTGATGTGTGGCCTCTCTGAAATCTGAATGAGAGAAAGGAGGCAGTCAGGAGAAGGTCAGGAGAGTGTATCAGAGAAACCAGAGTGAGTAGCCAGATGGGAGTTGAGAGGGTGTAGGGATCGAAAGGAGGCTCTGGAAAAGCTGATGATGAGGCCTGAGAAAAGCCCAGACCAGGAGGCAAACGTCAGGTCAAGACGGGCTTTTTAAGAAAGAGTCAGAAGTTTGGATCTTTATTCCAAGCATAAGGAGAAGCTACTGTAGAGTTTTGAACTGGGAATTTGCATAAGCTGATTTATGCATTTTAAGCATCTTCCTGATACTTTTCTAGATATAGAAATTATATCCCATTCCTCAGAGATCAAATTCAAGCACTCCTCCTCTATCATTAGGCCATTTCTTATGAATCCTGACCAAAATGTTCCTCCTTGTTCTCTGTTCTTTCCCAGCCTGCGTTCCCTTGAGGTGCACCACTCGGGGTGGCTGCTTATCTGAATCCTGAGTTCCCTCTACGCACTGTCCGGGGTGGTGATAACGGCCGATGACTTGATGAACACAGCATCCTTTGTTTACTGATATGGCTGCAATATTTTTCATTCACACCATTCGTTCAACAAACGTCTATTGAGTTCCTAAAGAAATGGGACGGAAACTGTGAGAGGTTACAAAGATCAATCCCATACAGACCATACCTTCAGTGAATCTTCAATCTTTCTTTCAATCAAAGAGAGAATACACGCAGGCAGTGCCCATGATACAACAGTACAAGGTGACAAATACTTACTGTAAGTGAGGAACAGATAAACTCTGTTTAAACCACAAAGAGAAAGCATTTCTATTTCTTTCCCTCCCTCCCTTCATCCTCCCCTTCCCCTCTCCCTCCCAGCTTTCCCATTGCCAAAGCTGTGCTTCTTTTTGTAAGCTGCCTTCATTGCATTGTAATGCAAATAGCTTCTTCAATGTGATTGGGTATAATGGCCTCAACCAACTCCTGGTACATGAGACTAGTAATAAATCACTATAGCAGAAAAGTCTCAAAACTGCAGGAAAGACTTGATTGACCAAAACAGAATTACCAACCCATCTAAACCTATCACTGAGATTAAAAGGTGGAATACTTTAAATAATCCAGGTGTGAAAACACCTATCTAGTGACTGTTGTCCTTAAGAGAGAAAGGAGAGGGAGATTTGAGACACTGAGATGCAGGGAAGGAGGCCAGGAAAAGACAGAGGCAGACATGAAGTTGCGCTGGCACATGCCAAGGAACACCCAGAACCACCAGAAGCCGGAAGAGGGAAGGAAGGAGCACGGCTGCTGGCACCTTGATTTTGGAGTTCAGGCCTCCAAGTTGTGAAGATAAATTTCTGTTATTTAAGCCACCTAGTCTGTGGTACACTGTTGTGACAGCCCAAGCAAAGTAACACAACTTCTATTACTGTTTCCACAGCTACTTCCAATACTGACATCTCTATTCTTACATAGTACCAGGCACTGATCTCAGGGCACTACATTTATTAACCCGTTTAATTCCAACCCAAACCCCATAAGGTAAGTACTGTGGACTGAAACAAACGCACAGCCTAAAAGTTGAGAGTTATGTGTTATTTGGCGGGAGGACCTGAGCCGGGATGACAGCCTCTCAGGTCGCTCTGAGGGACTGCTCCGAAGAGGTAGGGGAGGAGCTAGGATATACAGGAGCTTTACAACAAAGACCAGGTAGTTGGAACAATAACAGATTACTTGTTATCTAAGGAAAACCTGGCATCTCAAGTTAAAGAATGTAGTGCTTTTCTATGCATGGGAGGGAGCAAACATTTGGGCTCATTGAATTCATTCCTTTGACAAGCACCTAGCCATCTAGGGCCAGTGTCCTGTCCTTTCTTATTCTGAGTCCCCTCCGGGTGCGCCATAGTGAGTGGCTGCAGAGGCTGGGCTGCAGGCTTGTCTTCTCTGCTGGGGGGTGGTGGCAGCCACTGCTGACTTAATGGCTTCAGCATTCTTTGTTTACTGATACAGTTTGCAATATTTTTTGCTCACAGTACTATAATTAGTTTCATTCCACAGACAAAGCAAACTAAGGAACAAATCAGTAACAAACAGATTTGAGGATATAGGTTTGGATCCAACTCCAGAGCCCTCAACATCTTCACAACACAATCCATCAAAAACAGAGCACAACTGCGCCACAGGTTTAAACCTCAAAAGCCAGACAGCATCTTATGTTTTCCGTGTGGTCTAACGGCCTCCTTCCCTGTAGCTACAAACCTACAGGGTGTTTTTTCCCCAAAACGTCAGCTTCCTTGGGAAGGAAGGCTATTTACCCAGTTCCTTTGTCCCTCAAGTTTTTAAATTTCCTTTTGCAAGTCGCAAAATGTAAAAGTTACCATTTTTCTCATCAAAGAAAAGAGGACTTTGGCCATTGTTCCTGTGAAATAACCCACTAAAATCCTGCCAGATTTAGGAATAGTTTTGCATTTGTGGATTTTTACTGCTCCTCCTTTCTTTCTTCCACAAACCATGTTCTTGCTAACTTAAAAGTGTGGAGGTCAATTTAAATTCTCTTTCAGGTTGAGGCTACACCCATTCTTCACCATGAGCTGTTTCTTTCTCTCTTTTTCTTTTTGCTTCTTTTCAGGACTGAAAATGCCTAAAACACATGTATTATTAAGCTCTTCCTTGCACTTAAAATTGTGCTGAGTCCCGGACTAAGCAAAGACACAACATTGCTGCCCTGTAGGAAGTGTAAATAGACGTGAAAGTCGTATCTGTGTGTACGATCTAACAGATACACCAATCTAAACGAGTGCAAACATATTCATCCATGCACTGAAAGGTCAAAAGAGCAGTCTATCAAAGCTATTGCATTGTTAGTAGAATCACTGTTTTCCCGTTTAAATGGAAGCTAAACTCTGTTGGTGCATTTGCTGTTTTGAAACGAGAATGTGCCCTTTCCTGTTTATTCCAGAGGCAGCAGTTTTATGAGTTCAGCTGTAACACTATATTTTTGCAAGGGACAATTATAACCATAAAGGGAATTGTGTGGTAAAAGCTAGGGAATCTGCTGTTAGGCAAGAAGATGACCTTTTTACTCAGCTGGCTTGCTAAATTTGAGCAGGTTCTTAGCATTTGGGAGAGATTTATGGCCGCTAAAGGAAGCCTGACTGCTCACCATAAGACTGAAAATCTTTATTTCCTTAAAAAAAAAAAAAAAAGATGTGCAAACAGTAACAACTCGTTGAGCCACGTTAGTTCAAGAACTTCTCTGTTCACCAGCACTTTTCTCCTGCACACTGAGACTTGGAGATTCCTCTACTCTATGCTCCATGCTCTGCCCCTCCACTCGAGGCTGTTTCCTCCCCTAAATCCCTCAAGAGTACCCCATTTAGTGACTGTCTACAAACACACTTGGAAAAGTTAATTTGCAAGAGCTGAATTTCCCAGGAGGAAACTGATTCAGGCCAGAAGGAATAGGCTGGAAATTTCCAAGTCTACTTACCCAGAAGCTCCTGGGAATATATCATAAATAACTTAGTTCATCCTGATAACCAGAAAGAAAGAACATTAGGGACCAGTCCAGGTGATGGAAGGGCCTGCACATGCATCTTTCTGGCCTGAAGCAGGAATTGATTATGTGGGCTGATCTCTTTGCTAATGGAAGAGGTTAAAGGGCATGAAGAAAGACGGTGTAAATAACATCCCAATCAAATCCCAAAATAATAACAAATCAATTCTTTAAATATTAAAAATATAATTGATTACAATGGGTACATTGAAAGATAATCTCAGGATAAACATTTTTATAAGTAACAAGCTGCTATAAATTTTAAAATGAAAGACTACTGCTTATTAAAAATTAAAGGTTTCCAGTGGCTGTTTTTTCTCAAATAAGTATAAAGACTAACTTAAAAAGTGTTTGCAGCACATGTAAATTAAAAAAAAATTATAAAACAATAGTAAGAAAGATAAATAGTCCAGTAAAAATAATCAACAAAGGATATGATGATGTGTTACGGCTTGAACAGGGCCCTAATCCAATAGCTAGCGTTTCTGTAGGACAAGGAACCCTTGGACTCACAGACACACAGATTAGATGGCCATTAAAGAAGTAGACAGAGGTTGAAGTTAATGCTGCCACAAACTAAGGAAAGCTAGAGATACCAGAAGCTGGAAGAGGCAGGAAAGGACCCTGCCCGAGAGGCTTCAGAGGGAGCCTGGCTCTGCCAACACTTGATTTCAGACTTCTGGCCTCCAGGACTGGGAGAGAATACATTTCTGTTGTTTTCCGCTACCCAGTTTTGGTAATCTGTTACAGCAGCCACAGGAAAGTACACACCAAGCGAATGAAATAAAAAACAAACACAAATGGTCAAGGAATATTAAAAGTCCGTTTGAGCATCTTTTTATGAATTATCGGCCACTTGTGATTTTGCCTCTATCTTTGCCTTTGTATATCCCATTCTCCACAGAGCAGCCAGAATGTTCTTTTCACAAAGTATATTAGATTAAATCAGACTCTGGCTAAAAACCAACCAATGTCTGCTACATTCAATTTGGTTACAAGTAACGACAAACCCAAATGTCTGAGGCTTAAACAAATAACATCCTTTGACAGGGGACTGGAGGTCTGTGGTTCAGGGACTCAACAGTGTAAGGAAGGACTCGGCTGCTCTGAACCCATGAATCTACTCCTCCATTCTCAGATTAATATGACACTAGTTCCTCCCTTTCTCTCCTTCTCCCAGGACTCTATTGTCTGCAACTCAAAGTCATCAAAATCCCCTGGTTACTCAAACTTCTCAAAATGTCTCCCTCCCTTCGTTGTTGAAATGGTTACCTGTTCTCCTTGGAAGCCGTCACTTCCTTTGCAGAGTCACCCTTTAGTACTGACTGTATTTCTCCTTTGTTCCTCATGCCTTGAGCCTGAGAGTGTCAGGTGTCCTCCCCTGACGCACATTAGTGCTTCATGACCATTTTCCTCCCTTCTCCTTTAAATCTCCCAGCTTTGAATTCTATGCCATTAAATTACACCACTAGCTTGCCCTCCATGTTGCAGTCATCCATGGGCCTTCACTGTAATTTTTTAAAGACTTTAGTTCCTGAATCACAATCACCCTCTCCAGTGTCATTCTGTCATAATTCTTGGTAATTTAATTATCTGCTCATATGATTCTTCCAATCTCCGGCCTCTCAGTTCCTTGACTGCCTATCCTCCAAAAGGTTTACCTTCTACCCTTCTTCAGCCACCTGATTCCATGGGTTATTCCTTAGACTTACACATTAATAATAATTACATCCCATTTGTAAATGCAGTTTCAGGCATTTACTCATTGAAGACAATCTCCTTTTAGTCCATCTTAGTGTCTCACTTCCACGAGACTCTAATGCATTGAACTTACCTTTTCACTGTCCCTCAGTTCTTCCTGACTTCCAACTTCATCAAACTTAAGTCCCATGGTCATTCATTATAATCACACTTATGTAAATTCATGACCCCCAAGGTAACATGGCTCTTAGTGTTTTCAAATATCCCAAATTTCCCTAGTCTATTCAAATTCCCATATTCCTAAATAAATTTTTCACACTTTTTACACTCTTCTCAAGTGAACATCTCTTTCACTGTCTCTTTCTCTCCTGAACTCAAATCTAATATTTCCAACTGCTTCACTAGACATCTCTGGATGACTGTCTAATAGATGTCACAAACTTAAAATGTCTAAAACTAAACTCTTCACCTACCACTGAAAAGATGTTCAACTGCAGAATTCCTATCACAATGAGTGGTAATTCAATTCTCCCCTTTTCCATAGGCCAAATGTTTTTTGAACAAATAAATTTGTTTTTTTTTCAATCTGGGGGTAGGTGCTTCTTTGTCAGCTCATGGCTTCAAGATAGCTACTACAGTGTCAGACTCTATCAGAATATTCAAAGCCTGGAAACAATGGTGAAAAAAATATATGATTCAAATCTTGCCTTTTATCAAGGAACAAATGAATTTTCAATGACCAATCAAAAAATTTAATTGAAATTTGAAGAAAAGGAAGAAAATCATCCATTTTTTTCACCTATAAGCAAATTAAGTACTAAGGAAGAAAACTGATGAGACAGAAAATCACAATAAAGAATGTTTCCAGCATTCTTAGGATAAAAAAAAATAAATGCAGTGACGATCTGAAGCAAAACTGGACTTACTTAACTTAGCTCTTTTTCCCACTTGCCTATGGGTCCATAAGGGTAGAAACGTGTCTGTCTTTACTGTCCTAGCCTCATTATCTCGCACAATGCCTGGAACTCAGTAAGTACACAGTTCTGAATCAATAAATGAACCCCACCTAGGGCCTAAACTGTGTGTATGTCATTGCACAAAAAGTGAGTAAAAATAGGGAGGCTTAAATTTTTAGCACACGTACGCAAACATAGTTTTTTACATAAAAGCATACTTGGGTGCTGTGGAACTGACAACTAACATGTCCACAGAAAGACAGACCTCAAGTAAATACCTTATATAGAAAGGGAAATGGCAGTGCTTAACAAGGAGTCTCTTTGTGTGTGTGTGTGTGTGTGTGTATCACAAATCTAAGGATAAATCCTTCTGGTGGGAGGAGGGTTAGTATAGCACACCGAGGATCCCTTCAAGAAAAACCAGAGAGAAACTATATTTTCCTAATCTATACTAGAAAAGGAACAAAGAGGAAGAAATTGAGAATTTATGGGGGGAAAAAAAACTTCTAGAAGACTCATTTGACTGAAAGCAGAATATTAGAAAAAGTTTTGATGTATCTGACAGTATCTACACTCATAAGAACAATGCCAATTCTAAACAAACTCTTCTAGACACAGAAGAGGAAAGAACACTTCCCAATTCATTTTGTGTTTCCAGCCCATTGGTTTATACTGATACGAGAACTGGACAAAGGTATTACAAGAAAAGAAAACTGCAGATCAATATCCTTCATAAACGTAGATTATTCAAAAGTACCCCTGAAATAATTAGTAAATTGAATCCATCAAATCCACCATGACCACGTGCGGTTTATCTCAAGAATGGAAGTTTAGATCAGCATTTGAAAAATCATTCAATTCACCATATTAACAGCCTAAGGAAGAAAAATCATATGATCATTTTGATGGATGCAGAAAAAGCACTTAATGAAATTCAGCATTCATTAATGATATGGAAAAGATCTCGGCAATCTTAAGAACTGAAGGGGATTTCCTTAACCTGATAAATGGCATTTACAAAAGAAACCTACATCTAACTTCACAATTAACAGCAAAGTAAAGTATTTCTCCCTAAGGCCGGGAGCAGGTCAAGGATTTCTTCTCTGATCTCTCCTCTTCAATGTATAAAAACTGGGCAAAACACTCATACAAACACACCACCGAAGACAATATATGGGAGAAATATAACCCCAAGAAAAGATCGTAAGTCATTAGGAGAATGTAAATTAAAATCACAAAGAAATACCACAACATATACATTAAATAAAATAAAAAACAACACCAAGTCTTGGCGAGGCTGCAGAGCAGCTGGAACTCTCACCACACTGAAGGTGGGAACGTAAGGTGCTGCCGCCTTTCAAAGCAGTTTAGTAGTTTCTCATACCGTTAAACCTACACTTACCATAAAGCCATATAAACCCTACCCTTCGGTATTTAACCAAAAAGAGAAAAATACATGCCCATAAAAATTTTTCTAAACATTTATAGTTTCTTTATTATAATCACCCCAAGCTGAAAATATCCCAAATGCTCATCATCTGATAATAGATAAGTAAGTGGTACATACATAGAACAGAACACTGCTCAGTAATAAAAGGAACTATGGCTGCACACAACGTGGGTGAATCTCAAATGCATTATACTAAGTGGAAGGAAACAGATACAAAAGGTTATGTACTATATGATTCCATTTACATGACATTCTGAAAAAAGCAAAATCAGAGGGACAAAAAACAGATCAGCATTTGCCAAGGGCCATGGAAAGGCAGGGAGAAATTGATTAGAAAGTATCAAGAGAGAACTTTTGGGGGTGAGGTTGATGGAAATGTTCTATATCTTGATTGTGGTGATGGGCACACAGCTGTATGCATTTGCCAAAACGCAAAGAATTGTATATCTAAAAAAGTGAATTATACTGTATGAAAATTGTACTAGTTATCTATTGCTGTCTAACAAAATATCCTAAAACTCGGTGGCTTACGACAATAAGCATTTATTAGCTCATGATTTCTGAGGGTCAGAAATGCAGGCTCAGCTTGGCTGGGTCCCTCTGGCTCAGAGTCTTTCTCACAAGACTGCATCCTGGGCTGGTACAGTCATCTCAAGGTTCAGTGAAGGTAGGAGCCGCTTCCAAGCCCTCCCAGGCTGCTGCTGGCAGTACTCAGTTCCTAACCACTTATTGACTAGGGGCCTTCCTCAATTCCTTGCAAGGTAGATTTCTCCATAGGGTAGCTCACAGCACGAGAGCTGGCTTCCCACAAAATGAGTGAACAAGAGATCAAGAGGTCAGGCTCAAGCAGAAGCCACAGTGTTTTTTTTCAACCCAGCCTTGGAAGTGACATCCTATTATCGTTGCCTTATTCTATTCATTAGAAGCAAGTTGCCACATCCCACCTACACATGGCAGGAAGAGATCACACAAAGACATGAATATCAGGGAGTATCATTGGGGGCCACTTTATAATCTGTCCACTGCACAAATTGTACCTCAGAAAGCTTGATTTTTAAAAAAACAGGAGGACTAGAAGTAGGACTAATGTAAAGTACATACTTAGGGGCAGCTAAGGCAAGGAGATTAAAGCAAGCCAGAAAGTGTTAACAATGTGAGCTCAAGATGCCTTCTTGCATGTCAAGAGTGATATCTCCATCAAGAAAATCAGATGGCTGAGGAGGCAGTGGGGACAATGGGGAGAGACAGGACTTCATTGATTAGACACAAATTGGGGTTTAAGAGCAAGACCTGAGACAAGGAATGAAGACAGAGGTTTTAGGACTTAGAGAGACAGAAGACGATGCCAGCTGTTAATACTGATCCCTCTGGGAAAAACTTCAATCTAAAGAGCAAAGTAAACAAACAAACAAACAAACAAACAAACAAACAAACAAAACTAGCTACAAAATCAGATGACAAAATCATGGGTTAACAAATGCTAAATTGCCAAGCCTCAAACATAGGAATTTTAAAGTTTACTATTGGATCTAATTCCTCAGGACTGGCCTGTGATGGGGACAGGAGCCAGGCAGATCATTACAGAGACCTGATTTGACGGCCATGCACGTGCAGAAACCCTGAAAGGCTTTAGCTTCCCGCAAGTTCAATATGGGACAATAGTGAAATTAACTTGCTTGAAAGGTCAATTCAGTATTAGGCTGTGCTCAGAAACTACCAATTCCGATCAAAGGATATTCCCATTCACCTTTATGGTAAGATCACACCAGAATTAAATGATTTGGCATACATGGTCTCTGTCAGTGAGATAATCTTTAATAGTTAAATGATATAACGAAAGTTTTCATAGAGACTTGAAACCTAAAATGTAAGATCGGTAAAGAGATTTTAATGGAATCTGTAGCATGCAAACAGAGCATGAAAATATAGAAATTTATTTTTATGCATTAATATAATATATTCATTATGCTTAATATATGTGTTATAACAGTATAATATAAATTTTATTTATATATAAATATAAAACATTTCAAATATTGCCAAGAAAGAGAGATTCTGCCCTCGGGTGTAGATAATCTTCAGGGAGAAGAAAGAGTTCATGTCATTTTGCAGACTGGGAAATGCTAAAGGCTTCAGCAGAATGCAGCGACAGTGGCAGTGCTGTGCCGACAAGCTTATTCCTTTAAAGGCTGGAATACGCATATAAAGTTGAAGGAGAAGCTTGTGGTTTCTTTCTCATAGGTAGATAATGGGAAAGAATAGCTATTTACTATCAGGTTTTCCTTTGTGTGAGTGTGTTTAGATATGGCATTAATTTGAGTGCCTTCTAATTGATTAGTAGAAGAATTCAATTTTCATGTATGGCTTCAATGAGAAATGGAGCCATTTGACTCTGTAAAGTTTTTCAGGCACTTTTGTAATATAAGATCCAGGGGATTAGGGACCAAATATGTTTTGTTTACCAGCCCCTCGAAAAAAAATAGTTACATGGTAGGTACTCAACATCTGCCTCAGAACTAGGTGAGAGCATCCTTACTTGTCTGCTAACTGCGGTAACATGAATTCTTGTTGGTGTACACGTTTTATCTCAAGTGTTTACCGTGTGTTATCATTTCTTTTTTCCAAAAAAAAAGTTCCAGAATGAGAACACTTTTCTCACATAATTATTCATAAACTGTATTTATCCACAAAGTTAATCCCACTCTTTCAGTCTGGAGAAGCCTGAAGCCTGGAGGGCTGGGGAAAACAATTACAATAATTTTTCTGAAGATACAAAAACTCCATAAAAAATGCTGAGCAAATATGCATAAAGTCAGTTAGCATAAAGCAGGGCTTAATCTTAGAAAAATTAAAGATAAAATGCAATCAAATTATAAATTAGACCCAAAAAACTATAGCTTGAAGAGAACTGAGGTAATAGACTAGATGCTTTCGTTCAGAACACCAATGAAAACATAGTTTAAAACCTTTAGTGTCTACAATAATAACATATCAGTAAAATGAGGAAGCATTTATTTTTGGCTAGAGTTACACATATGACCACACAGGTGTGCACTGTACAACTGTAGTGTATAACTTGTATACCTGAATGTGAATGACGAATCACTATTTACCAAGCAGTGAAGTGAGTTTCATTTCAGTGGCTGGAAGATTTTATAGTTCCTGTCCTTTTATCAGGAGCTTCCGTTTTGTACATTAAGGAAAAAAGCCACCCCCACCCAGGCAGAAGTCATGCGCCTCCTGACACTTTCCGTCTCACACACTCTGCTGTGTGCAGCAGCTCTGGACTTTTGAGGCGCTGCGTTCCCTAGCAGACAGTCTACACACGGACATCCAACAAAACAGCACTGAAGGTTTTTTTTTAGATCTAGACCCTCATTCATCACCTGTTAGCAATTTAAAGTTTTTAAATTATACTCTATCATAGTCTTTAGGAATGTTCTATTTATGACACATTGCTCTCATTTCAATATAGTTTTGTGGGTGGGTGCGTCATACTAGGAGCTGAAGCAGAAGAGAAAGTTCATTAAATAATCATTTCACACTTTATAATATATGCACCTAATAAACACATTGAAAGATTTAAAATATTCCAGGGAGGACATATTCATAGAGGCAGCTTGAAATACGATTTGAGCAATTATAAAAATATATTTATCAAATGCAGACAACCAATCTGTGTATTTCAAAGGAAAATACTTTATTTAAACTCTGACTTCACTTCCTATCCATCATTATAGCCAAAGTTCTAACATTTTATTTCAGCTGCAAACTTACCATCATTTACTTTGTCTCTCCCACATTCTGCTTAAGGAAAGAAAAAAAGAATATATATATAAAGT
This sequence comes from Camelus dromedarius, assembly GCF_036321535.1. Lineage (NCBI taxonomy): Eukaryota > Metazoa > Chordata > Mammalia > Artiodactyla > Camelidae > Camelus > Camelus dromedarius. Next base: position 12,451,754 of record NC_087444.1, read on the forward strand.
TTATAGCAAACATTGGGTGAAAATTAAACTGAAAATGTATTAAATAATGAAAAAGCTAAATGAAACAAATTATTAGAGTGGAAGTTTTTTTGAATTGATTAATTTGACAGCAAACACAATAATGATTAATCTATCTTTGCACACATATCTATTCTGTCTTTCCTTTCTCATCGATGAAGTTAATGTATATGTTAAAGAGCGTCTGGTATGGTAGTATATTAATTAGTTTGTTAGTGTTATTAGCAAAAGCCTGGCATTTAAAGCTACTAAACCCTCTAGATCTAACACAGAGACATACGTCTCCTTGGTATTACCATTTTGGCTTTGGGAAGACTAGTTCATGTGGCCTTTTGCATAACAGATACAAGACAGTGAGTGTCCACTGCTTTGGAGAAAACTTTTAACAGGTTTTATTTGTTTTTGTTTTTAACAGAGATTACTTCACCCCAGATTTCTTGATATATAGAATTTATCTTTCTGGGTATAGTGTAAGCACATTAGGACAAGGCATGAAAACCCATCTGAGAAGAAAATGATTCAGAGCCCAACCTCTTCCTTTCTAGAAAGAGGAGCCTGGACGTTGCTCTGGTCCAGTTCCAAAACCACCCTAGGCCCTGGGAGAATTCCACAGAGAACTCAGGAGCTGAGGTGGGGGAGTGAGAGGAGGAAGCTACTTAAGAAGAAACATACATAAAGGTCACAGTCAAAACATGGGCCAACTGAAAGAGTGAGATTTCATTGGAAGATTGTACTTATTTTAAAGTGTATATGGAAAGACAAAAAGCATAGAATATTCAAGACAACACTAAAAAAGAACGGAATTGGAAGACTCAATTTATAATCAACTGATTTTGACAAAGGTGCAACGGCAATTCAATAAGGAAAGGAGAACCTTTTCAACAAATGATGCTGGAACAACCGGGTATCCACATTTCCCCCCACCCCCCGCCCAAAAAATGAACCTAGACATGACCTCATCACTTATATAAAAACTGGCTGAAAATGAATCAATGATTTGAAAGTTTGTAGAAGAAAACATAGGAGAAAATTTGAATTACCTTAGGTTTGGTGATGAGTTTTTAGATATAGCATTCAAAACATGATCCATAAAGGGAAAAAACTGAGAAATTGGGTTTTTTACTAAAAAACAATTGTTCTGTGAAAGACAAATGGAGAAAATATTTGCAAATTACATATGTGATAAAGAACTGTATCCAGAATTTACAGATCTTAAAACTTAAGTGTAAAAAACAAAATACTCAATGAAAAAAATGAGCAAAAGTTCTCAACAAACACCTCATCAAAGAACAGATATATTACAAATAAGGATATGAAAAGATGGTCAACATCATCTGTCATTAGGAAATGCAAATTAAATCAACAATAAGATATTATTACACACTTACTAGAATGACTAAAGTTCAAAATCTCTCATTACTGGTGAAAATGCATGACTGAAAGACAGTTTGGAAATTGCTAATAAAGCTAAATACTGCCTTAGCCACAAGCAAACAATTATGCTCCTACTTATTTTTTTAATTTTTTTTTTATTTATTTATAATCATTTTACAATGTTGTGTCAAATTCCAATGTAGAGCACAATTTTTCAGTTATACATGAACATATATATATTCATTGTCACATATGCTCCTTCTTATTTATTCAACTGATTTGAAAAATGGTATTCACACAAAACCTGCACACAAATGTTTAGGAATTTTATCCATAGTTGAGAAAAATCTGGAAAAAAAAAAAAAAAAAAAAAAACAAAACCAAAAAACCCCCCAAAAAACCAAGATGTCCTTCAACAGGTGAATGAGTAAACAAGCTGAGACAAATCCGTATCATGGACTATTACACTGTGATAAAAGGAAATGAGCCATCAAGTCACAAGTAGGCCTGGATGAACCTGAAATTCATATTGTTAAGTGAAAGAAGAAAGTCTGAAAATGTTACATAGTATGTGATTACAGTTATATGACACTTGGAAGACAAAAACAAATAAATAAGAAAAAGATACATGGCTCCTAGGATTTTGGGGTGGGAAAGAGTTGAATGAGTGAAGTACAGGACTTTTTCAGGCAGTGAATGGTTGTGATACTGTCATGGGGAATACACGACATTTTGTATTTGGTTAAACCCCTGTAACTTCACAGCAGAAAGAGTGAATATTAATGTATGCAAATTTAAAAATTGTCTCAAGTTGAAGGATCCAAGGATGGAATGTAGAAGGTGGAAAAAGAATCTAAATGCATTATAACTGTATGAAACAACCTCAGTGGGGGCTGCAGACAAAGATGCTAGCTGAGCAACTTTGGAAGTGAATGGCATCTGTAAGACGAAATGTGAAAGTGACTGTGCATAACACTGTCCTCTTTTTGGTGACGCTGACTCCCACTGGCCCTGGGTTAGCTATTCTGAAAGCCCTAGGTATGGACACTGGAACTGAACAACTAAAGTAAATGGATAGCAGATGATGGGAACCAGGGTTCCCCAAGTAGATTAGAGTTAGGGACTCTAATGAATCCATGTTTAATTTAATGTAGACACAGGTGGGTACATATAGAGAAGTATTTGTAGATGTGCATATGTAATGGGTTAGTATACACACACACAATTACTCAGTCAGTTTAGAGGGCCTGGAAACAGGAACCAGATGTAATAAGCACACCTAGTGCACAGATCTTGATTTCTTATGCCGTTCTCCAATAAAAAGAACCAACGCTCCATAGAAAGGGTTGATTTTAGGAATGGGGCAGGAAATATACAAGAAGAGCCAGAGCATCTTGTAGTGCCAGAAAATAATTACTCAAAAGAGAAGGAAATGATAGGACTATATAAAAGGGACCCCAGAGCCAACTAAAAGAGCTCCCGATGGTTAAAGCTGGGAAAATTTGAGCTACAAAAATTATAAAATATGTACATGAATTTCTAGTAATAATAATAAAAATAATGATATGCCAATATCAGTTCATGAATTGTGACAAGTGTACCCACTAATCCAAGCTGTTAGTAGTAGGGGACACTGTGTGCGGGATGTACAAGAACCCTCCCAAGTCTCTTCGCAATAATTCTGCAAGCCTAGAACTGCCCTAAAATTTAAAGGCTATGTTTAAAAACCATCCACTCTCCAGAGCGAAGTGTATGCTTATGATCTGAAATACCTAACACTGTCACACCCCAAATATCATTGAAAGGTCTTATCCTCAGGTTTCAAGCCCATTAAACTTGCAAGATGCTCAAACTACACAGTCTAAGCCAATTTTGTGCCAAAAAGACCAACCCCAAAACATTTCCAAAACAAATTTTGAAATGCATTTTTATCCATAAAGTCAAAACTAATGTTTTGCATTTTCTGTGAGATTAAATTGTACATTGCTTTTAATCTTTATTGCTTGTATATGAAATGCATTGCAGGTTTCAGAACAAAATTCACTTGGACAAGTAAATGACTTTTGTGCTGTATATTTCCATACATTAATTGCATCATTTGCATGCTAAAGAAATGAAATTTTTATTCTGCTGTGGTCACCAAGGATTAATTTAATGAATTGAGAATTTGGATTGCCTTCAGAGACAGAGAAGGTTAAAAGGTACATTTTGCTAAATATTTAAAATCTTTAACCTTTGTGGTATAGATTTCCATGATTAAAAAACAAAACAAAATAAAAAGATAGTTAAAGCACAGTCGTATCTTGCTTGAATTTTTTTCCTATGTGAATTCAGAGGGAATCTACATGATCCTGTGAATTAAAACACAGTATTTTATACATGTTATAATTTTGCTACAGAACTTCCAAACGTGTTTATCAGATTTTCTACAGTTCTATTTTATCAAACCTGGGCACCTAGAGGAGGAATTTTACACATGTGTAAGCAGCATTAAGAGTCTCTTATATGACTCCCTTCTGCAGTAACAAATGGGATCATTTTAGAATTCACTGATTCCATTACTAAATGAATGGCCTTCCTAGTTCTATTTAATTTTTAATTTGGTCACTTGTGGGACAATTAAATGCTATCTTTTGTATTCTTGGAACTTCTGTATCAATTTATTAGTTGACATCTGGTATTTCCATCCCAAACTGTCAAACATAGAGGCAGCCCAGGTGCTAGAGGCTTTTGTGAAGCAATGGACACTATATATGGCATCATATTTTTCTTTTATTAAATACAATTTCTTCCCTCAATTAACAAATTACAACAAATCTATCAAATGTGCAAGATGATTGCGGCATCTCTGTAAATATGTAAGGTGGTGTTCTGGGAAAAACTTATTAAAACAACCTCTTGACAGGAAGGCAGAAAAATCAGTTTTAAGTTAGAAATTACCTTACAAAATGTGTTTTATATTGTTGAATATAATTGGAGAAGATTATCTGGGATTCAGCACAGAATAATAAAACATAAGCATTTAAAGTAATATATTTTCTTGAATCATTAAATTTAATCCAATCCACAATGTTTCTACTTAGTATTTTATGCAACATTTAGAAAAATGTAGGCCTATTTTGAGGATTGGCCGAAATGGACTTTTCATACACAAATATGCTTTATTGGGTTTTTTTATACTTTCATATTATAAATGTATACATGTTAACATCTAAAAGACAAAAATTTAAAAAATAGGTTTTTAAAATATTAACTGTCTGCAGAACATGCTGTAGTTTCTCACCACCCACAGCCACAGGTCTTCCCGTTACTCTGACTCTAGTCCTTTCCAGCGGCCTTTGGACAGGAACCCGAAGCCCTAAACTTCTGGGAAGCCTTGGGAAGCCTTTCCATCCCAGCCAGACTAAAGCTGATTCTTTCCAGAAGGACTCCTGTTTGTCTAAATGTGCTATCTGAGCCCTCTCGCATGGAATTTCTGCTGTTTGCTCTCTTTTCCTAAGTATGAGTCATGTCTATTTTTTCTTTGCACGTGTCATCAATTTTTGTTGGAAACTGGACATTTCAGGTAATACGTTGTAGCAAGTCTGGCTATTGATTTCCAACTCTCTCCAGGGCTAGTTTTCATTATTATTTGTTTATTTGTTTAGTGACTATGCTAGAATATTGCAGTGAAACGTGTTAATATCATTGTGTGAAACCTCTAATTTCTCCTCCTAAGTTCCGGCCCTGGGGATGTGCAATCACTGTTAGGTCACAGCTGTTTAAACAGGGCTTTCCTTGTTTGTCCCTCTCCCTGATCTCTCTGCTAAGCTGTCTGCCCCTATTGCTATCACATCCAGCTCTTAGACTGCTAATGATAGACTGATTCCTCTCTTGCTTTTGATAATATTAAACTATTCCACAGGCTGATCCAATTAACTATGGGCAGGGATCGTTTTAAGGCCAGTCTTGGAGGTTTGTTCTGACTCTAAGAGGGTTTTTGTTTTGTTTTGTTTTGCTTTTTTCTTAGCTGTCTATTTCCCTGCTTGTCTCTGTGTAAACTAGCTGGCCTATCGTTTGCTTGGTGATCTCACAGAGCTAACAGTCTCCTCTGAATTTTTTGTCACCTAAATCTCCATTGTTTCTGAGCTGGCTGTTGACATTATTATTTGAGACTATTGAAATTACTCACAGTTTGTATTAAGTGAAGTTAATTCCTTTGGTGAGAGCTTCGGCGTTCTCTGTCTTTGTAGACCGTCCTCGAGCGACTGCTCTGGACACTGGGTAAGGGCAGTAACCCGTTCTTCTCCTGGCATTGAACACCTGCCCTATGAACGAGCTAGGGTGAGGGTGATTGGAGCCCTACCACCCTCGGCTTGCCATGCCCCGGTAGAGCATCTACCACATGAATAGTCTCTCTGCCCTCTCAATTGCCCTCATCAACAATTTAGCCTTTGCAACTCAGAGCTGGAGGGAATTAGAAATGCTGGTGGCCCACTCTGCCTCGGATTTGCAGGGTCCCTTGATTGGGAGCTTAGAAGAGTCGAAGTGCTGTCTTCTAGGTCACATCTACCCCGAGTGGAGCTTCTGTCAAGCTGAGCTGGTGGTGGGGAGGGAGTGAAGGAGGGCAGAAGAGGGACATGTGAGATGTGGCTCACCTCCCACAGACTTGGTGTACTGAAAAAGTTTTAGTAGATTTTATTGAATAAATGTTTCTTCATTTACTTGCTGTACACTCTTTAGAAAACTTCCAGAGACTTTAAATACTTATGTGTATGTGTTCACAGATATAGATATGTCATTCTGTCTGTTTGTCTATTGAGGTAACTATCTATGTATCTATCTACTCATCTATTATCTATCTTTCTACCTCATGCTTCTTTCACTGGGGAGCAAGTCCATGGAGCTCCTCCTGCTTCCGTTCCTAGAGTGGAAGCCTATTCGTATCATTAGTTTTCGAGCCCACTGTGCTAAGCTATCATCAGTAGTAACAAGATCCTCTAATCTCATGCTTTTTTAAACCAAGTCAGTCATAGGGTCTTGTAAGTGTTCAGTGCTGGTGTCCACAGCTTCAGGGCTCTTTTCTCTCAAACTTTTCCCAGGAGAACAAGGATCTCAACCTTTCTAAAACCTGACTTAAACAGAAATCATGACTTTTAGCAACTTTCTAATCTCTTAAAACATGAAAACATGTGAAAATTCTTGCTGTAAACAACATGTTAAACTCTTTACCTTATTTTGTACTATAAAATATGATTGTTCTAATGGATAAACAAAATGTATCATTTTCATATGATAAAATACTATTCAGCAATAAAAAGGAACAAACTACTGATTCATGCTTCAACGTGACTGAACTTCAAAAACATTATGCTAAGTGAAAGAAGTCAGTGCAAAATTCTACATACTATATGATTCTATTTATATGAAATGTTCAGAGAAGGCAAACCTTTAGAGACAGAAAGAAGATTGATGGTTGCCTCAAGTTTGGGGAGGGAAAGGCGATTGCAAATAGGTGTAAGAGATCTTTTGGAGCTGATAAAAAAATATTCTAAAATTAAATTTTTGTGATGTTGCAGTACTCTGTAAATTTACTAAAAATCTTTGAATTGTACACATAAAATGAGTTAATATATAGTATTAAAATTACACTTTAATAGAGTTGTTAAAATATGATTATCTTATTTGTCCCTATAGTCCCTATGTTTTGCATAATCCCTAGGACATAACATGTTCAATAAAGATGATTAGACGAATGAGTCAATAAATTAATGTAAAATCCCACTGGATGCAGAGATCAGTTCCTTTCCCAGATGGTGGTATCACCAGAGTGTAGAACACCAAGCATTCATGGATCTATGTAATTTCACCATGCACTAGGGGAGGGACATGGGTAACAAAACAAACAGGATGTAAATAATAGAAAATTTGAGGCGAATCTTATCTGGGTCTACCTCTGATGATCAAGCAGGTGGTTACTTTAGGACCATTCCACCCTAAACCCACACCTCTCTGTAAGGAGAAATGTACAGAAAGAAGCAAGACAGGCTGAAAAAAAAAAGGATCCAGGATCCCCTCTCCACCCACTATGTTTCAATAAAAGGAGATCACTACTATCTGATCTTGGACCGTTAAGCTACCCAAGTTTTTGTTTAAAGAAACTCTCTGTGGCAAACAAACATGTATAAGCAATTCTGAATAATCATATTTATCTCAATGCCAATTAATTTTAAACAAAGTTTTTCCTAATTGACTTTATAGATCATCTCCTCAGGAAGTCCCCTTTGACCTCAAGTCTTAGCACCCTTTGCTTGTCCATAACATAGGACCACCCACACCTCAGGTTGGGAAGGGATGGGCAAGAGCTATCTCGTTCATCATTCTACTCCTGGGATCAGAGTAGGTTCTTAAATAAATGTTTATTGTATGATTAAATTAAATCTTGAAGTTATTAAAGCACAATGCCAAACAAACTCAGTATTATAACATACCTTGTGTCTCTAAAACAGCTGAACAAAGCATTTGCCTATTTGCCAAATTTGCCAAAGGTTTCATTACCTTCTAATGCCCACATTGAGATGTTGGTATGTTAAGAAACTTACTGAATAATCAGTGGCAGGTTATATATATGCTTTTCTATTTACAGGACCATTTTGCCTGGTTAAAAATATATATAAGACTTGTGTAAAATTATTTTTCCATTTTGAAGTATTATAAAGCTTAGCTTCTAATAATAATACATAATCAGCCAAATGTCAATGTCTCTTTTTTTATAAAGTGCTCAAAACTACCCCACTAATTATATTTAAGAGCTTTTGATTTAATCATTGTTTTACATGCTAGAAATGTTTCAGGTATCCAGTCTCTAGCCTGCCCCTAGATAAAACACAGGTAAATTTTGCCTTCTGCTCTTTGTTAACTAAGGCATTTACCTTCCCACTGAAGTGAGAAGAAAAGAGAAAGAAAGTGAAATTTAAGTGAGAAAGTTTTTTAACTTGATTATAATGCCAATAAAAAATTTGGTAGGGTTGAGGTTGAGAAATACGCTAAATGCAGTTTTTCAAACATCTATGGATTTCAATTATCCAAGGATTCCTCTCCCTTGTTAGAATAAATAACTGTGAGCTAATGTAACTTATTTGGATAGAATTTAAATCTCACCACGCTCAACTTCATTATCTGGAACTGGACTTTCATTTTCAAAGACTGAAGGGAATTTAAGAAACTACATTATTGTGTTGGCTTGTTTTTCCTTTCTTTGAAAAAGCTGACACAGTGTTTCACGCATCAAGGAAACAATAAATTGGAAAGATTGTCAGTCAGCCTCCTTTTAGTACTTCATTGATTATAAGACTTATATTTTATCATATTCCTGAAACAATGGTTATAGTACTTGGAAAACACATTGACATGTAAGAATATGCATAGATATATAAGTTTCATTCATGTATATTGCATGCACATACATGAATAAGCTATAATATCAAAGTCTTGAAATAAATATATACATTTAAATAATTAAACATGAAAACATTTCACAAAAGTTTACTGCCTTCCTGGATAAATGTTCAACAATCACTCACGGCATCAGAAGGTCTAAATTAAACCATGGTTAAGAACATGGACCAAGGATTTTGATCATGATTCCTTTGAGTCTCAGTTTCCTTCTTCCTTATGTGTAAAATGGATATAATAATTTTTTGTGAGGAATAGATTATAAATATACGTGTGTGTGTGTAGGCTCAGTGCTTTGCTTTGCACATAGCTAACTAAATAGTAGTTGAACTATGATTGTTATTTCCTTCTTTCTGCTGACTTTGGGCCATGTTCTTCTTTTTTGAATTCTTTTAGGTGGTAGGTTAGGTTGTTTATTAGAGATTTTTCTTGTTTCTTGAAGAAACCCTTTATCACTATTGACTTCTTTCTTAGAACTGCTTTTGCTGCATCCCATAGATTTGGAAAGTGATGTTTTCATTTTCATTTGTCTCAAGTTATTTTCTGGTTTCCTCTTTGATTTCACCATTGATTTCATCATTTTAGTAGCATGTTGTTTAGTTTCCAAGTGTTTGTTCTTTTCCTGTTTTCCTTTCTGTGGTTGATTTCTAGTTTTGTACTGCTGTGGTCAAAGAGATGCTTGATATAATTTCTATTGTCTTAAATTTGTTGAAGCTTCTTTTGTGATCTACTATGTGATCTATCTTGGAGAACATTCCATGTGCACTTGAAAAGAATGTGTATTCTGCTTTTCTTGAATGTAACGTCCTGTAGATATCAATTAAGACCAACTGGTCCACTGCATCACTTAGGACCTCTGTTGTCTTACTGATGTTCTGTCTGGATCATCTGTCCGTTGATGTCAGTGGGTGTTAAAGTCTCCTACTATTATTGTATTATTATCAATGTCTCCCTTTATGTTTGTTGCTATTTGCTTTATGTATTCAGGTGCTCCTGTTTTGGGTGTGTATATGTTAATGGTATAATATTCTTTTCATATATCGATCCCTTTATCATTATATAATGCTTTTTTTGGTCTGTCATTATATCCTTTATTTTAAAGTCTATTTTGTCCTGTATGCTCATTGTAACATATTAGCATGATAAATAACATGCCCACAGGCACCATGACAGTCCAAGGCTAATCACAAATGGTCAGAATGGTGGCCCATTTCCTGGGAATCCCAGCCCCTTCCCCAGGGTAGTTGCAATGGTCCTCCCATTTGTTAGCATATGATGCTACCAAGCCCACACAAACTGGCAACACCGTGCCTTATGGTGGCCCCTCTCGCTCCCTCCTCTTTGGAGATGGCTCGCACTCTGTCTATGGGGTGTGTAACTATTTTTACTTTAACCTGAGCACCCAACCCTCACACCTCGTGGCCTACACTCTATACAGTAGGCATCTCTCTAAGTAAATCTACCTTTACTCAAAAAACTAAAATTAAAATAAAGTTTATTTTATCCAGTATAAGTATTGCTACCCTCCCTTTCTTGCTGTTTCTGTTTGCATGAAATATCTTTTTCCATCCTCTTTCAGTTTGTGTGTGTCTTTTCACCCTGAAGTGAGTCTCTTGTAGGCAGCATATTGAAAGGTCTTATTTTTTTTATTCAGTCAGCCACCTTATATTTTTGATCAGAGTCTTTAGTCCATTGACATTTAAAGTAATTATTGATAAGTATGTACTTATTGCCATTTTATCCCATGTTTTCCAGTTGTTTTTATAGCTCTTCTTTGTTCATCTTTCCTTCTTTTTATTTCTCCCATTGCAGCTTGATGCTTTTCTTTTGCAGTATGCTTCAGTTCCTTTCTTTTCAGTTTTCATGTGTCTATTATAGATTTTTGACTTGTAGTTACCATAAGGCTCATATATGTTGATCCATAATTATATCTACTTGTTTTTATATCATTATAGATAAAATGATAATTTAAGTTCAAACACATTCTGAAAGATCTATACTTCTTACTCTACTCCCCACATTTTGTGTTTTTGATGTCATATTTTGCATCTTCAAACTTATCCCTTTATTGTTTATTGTAGTTATAGATGCTTTTATAATTTTTATTTTTTAATCTACATTCTGGCTTATTTAAATGATCTTCAATATTTATATATTTGCCTTTCCTATTAGGGTTTTCCCATTCCTATAAATTCTTACTTCTTTTGCATTTAGAGAAGACCCTTCAACATATCTTCTAGGGTAGGTTTAGTATTCTTGAATTTTTTTAGCCTTTGCTTGTCTGAGAAATTATCTCTTCTATTCTAAATGATCATCTTTATGGGAAGACTATCCTACTATCCTAGTCTACATGTTTTTCCCTTTAAGGACTTTGACTATATCATGCCACTTCCTTCTAGCCTGCAAACTTTCTGCAGAGAAATCAGCTGATAGCCTTATGAGGATTCCCTTGTATATGAGTCTTTTCTTTTATTTTTTTCTCTTGCTGCCTTTAGAATTCTCTCTTTATCTTTACTTTTGCCATTTTAATTATGATATGTCTTGGTGTGGGTCTGTTTGAGTTCATCTTGTTTGGGACTGTATTTCCTGTACCTAGATACCTGTTCCTTCTTCAAGTTTGGGAAGTTTTCTGTCATAATTTCTTCAAATACAGTTTTGATCTCTTCTCTTTCTTCTCCTTCTGGAATTCCTATAAAGTGAATGTTGGCACATTTAACATATCCTAGAGATCTCATATGTTGTTTTTAATTTTTTTCATTTGTCTTTGTTTCTGCTGTTCTGATTGGGTGATTTTCATTATTCTATCTTCAAGATCACATATGCATTCTTCTTTGTCATCTAGCCTGCTCTTCATTGCTTCTAGAGTGCTTTTTATCTCAGAAATTAAACTGTCTATTTTTTTATTGGATCTCCTTTATAATTTCTGGCTCCTTGTTAAAATGATCCATGCTTAGATTGATTTTCTTTCGTAATTCAGTTAACATTTTTATTACCAACTTTTAAAATTCATTGCCTGGTAGAATGATTATCTTTGTTTCATTATTTATTTTTTCAGGGATTTTTCTCTTGTTTTTTCAATTGGGAGGTAAATACCCTATAAAGAGACACTTGATTCTGAAATCTGGTCTCCCCAGGCACTGGCTCTCAGCCATCCTCCAGAACTCCTGTATTGTACATTCTGACATGCCTCACATTTGCTGGAGCTCTGCGTCAGAGTTGGATTTTGCTTATCTGTAGATTTCTTAGACTGACATTTTTTATGACTGCATGTTTGACTTTCCAATACAATTCTGACACTAAACAAGGGCTTTTAGATACCTTAATCATGCTCTTGAAAGAGTCTCATCCCTGAAAGACTCACTAGCTCTAGAACACCAGCCTGAACAAAGCATTCAAGTTCCATTTACACAAGAGGGAATTTGGAACAATCTGTCCCTCTCTTCCTCTTGTACTCTAACTGATATGTCTCTCAAATTTTTACTACGTACTTTATCTCTCTCAAGAAGCATTTGACAGCCCCTTTAGTTGGTGTCCTCTTCCTCTCCTATCATCCAGTTGAACTTTGTATCTTTTCTACAACTCAGATCACACCCTCCTTTTTTCAGAATTTTTGTATTTGTGCCTTTTATTTGTACTATATCACATTCTCTTAAATGAAATATTTATTTTACTTTCTATGCAAACTACATCAGGATCTCTCTCATAGCAAATATTCAATAAATGCATGATGAGTTGAATTAATGTAATAAGAATATCACCTGTTATTTATAAAATATTTCACACTTCTGAAAACAAAACTGTAGATATAGACATATAGCAGAGCAGGTGATGACAACAGTGCCCAGTGACAGATAAGAATATTGAGAGGCAGAGAGTTATAAATATAGTACTTCACAACAAAAAAACCCAGTTCTAATGGCTTTCCCAGAGTTTTTTCCACAAGAACAGCTTTCCAGCTCAAATATAGATGTGACTCAAATTTTTGTGGTGGCTCTCTAATATTGTAGAGAAATAGAATAGAAATCAAGTCATTACATAAGCATCCTTCCTTCCCCAAATGAAAATAATCTTACTGTGCATTAAGAAATAACTAAAATAAAGAAAGATATATGGTCATACTGCAGGGTGCTATGTAGCATTTTAGAAGGAAGAGGTAGAACTAAATATGTTAACATGGAAGTGTCTCTAAGACATATGGTTGAGTTAAAAATTGTTCTAAAATGACAAAACAGTGTTACATCACTTACATATTAAAACTATAAAATACACGATACTCTGTATTCCCTAAGAGTACATATGTATATATGCAAATGTGCAGCAAAAGATCTGGGAGAATATATACCAAATTGAGAAGCTGTTACCTTTGAGGAGAATTCAGGAGAGGTAGACTAGGTTTGGGGTATTTGTCATCAAACTGAACGTAAGAGGGCTTTTAAATTTTTTTAATTTAATTAATGTTTTATCTATTTTAATAAGGAAAATGTATTCTGGCTCTAAGCCAGATGCCATGGCTCAAATCTTGTCTTGTCATTTACTACTTGTGTGAACTTGTGCAATATATTCTTTCTACATGTTTCTCGTCTAAAATGTTTATAATACACCTACATAACAGGCAAGGCTGCCTTCGTGGGTATACAAATACCTTTAAAAGATTCAAGTCTTTCATTAAACAACAGAATTTTTAAGTAGAAATGATATATTCCCACTCCCCCAAAATACATTTTAGATGTTCCATATTATATCTGGGAAGTTTATATATACTGCTTATTGGAATCTGAAAATGAAAATTCACTGTCCCAATTTGGAGATCCATATGTACTTTTGTCATTGAGTTCAATTGTGGTCTAATAGGTTAGAACATTTTCCTGATAATACTAAAACATCACTGAGCTCTTCAAACAAAACATTCAGCAAAAATTTAATAAACCCTTCATCCATTTCAATAATTATGTTGAACACTCCTCATACATAATAACATCAACTTCCATATTTTTTCTTATAAGAGAATTCTCCTCAATAGTTGCAAATTTATTTTTATTATTCCTGACCTCTCAAGTTTAGAAAGTTTTGACACATTGCAAAACGATTTCCTGGAGTATATATATAAAAATACATATATATTTATAGAGTCTAAATATAGAGTCTAAATAAATGTAAAGGTGGCAGAAGTTGCTCAAATAATTAATCCAAAATGAAGCCTAGATTGTACTTGAATGGGTTTTCAAAAACTGCTTACTACTGCATAATGAAAACAAAAGAATTACGTATTAACCCTATGACATGGCTATTTTATCTTTCATTTCTTGTTTAAGTAAAAATGGGGCTAGCTGGCCTTATTTTATGTAGACAACCAAATGCCTTAAAAACTTCTAGTCTCCACTAATTTTTGTTTTGTTTTGTTTTTCTGAATGTTGTTGTTGAGAAATCCCATAATTGAAAATATTTTTGTTTAGCACCATCACTCAACATTTCCTGAGCATATATTATGGGCCAGAAATTATGCTAGGTACTTGTAGTAGAAATAGGAATAGGTGACATTCCCTGCCTTTGTAAAACTTGTATATACAGAGAAAAAGACAAGCAAACAAATGATTTCTTCTTAGACTTTATCTGCTAGAACTAAGGCTCATGTACATATCCACACACACAAACCAGTTCTTTAAAAGCAATTACATTAAGCTGTAAACACATTATTTTGGAAAAACAATGGCCAATTTAACCCAAATAATACCAATTAAGTTATACACTAATTCTTTATTATCAATGAGTTTTTTTCTTATGTCTGATTTTCTGGCTTAAGATATCATTTTTCAATTTTTCTCTGGCTTGACCTATATCTACAGTCTAAATATTCCTCCAAAATTTACTGTGAAAATATTTAAGTGAGAGGATCAATTCACTACGGGACTTCCAGTTAGGCTCGCCTTATCTTAGATCAGGAGACTTAGCTAGATCTTAGTTAACACAACACCTTTTGTCATGGAACCAGAGTGTATCTGTAGCTCAAAGTCTTAGCATTTAAGAAGCAGTTGAGGCTCTGTGAGGATTACTGCCCTGTGGACACCTGTTATGAGTCTAAGCAAGTGATACTTCAGCAACATTACTTATCTAATATAATCAGGCCTGACCAGCTTATGTTTTTGCCAAGCCTCTTATGTGTAATTTTTAGTTGATGTAATTCTCTTAAAGCCACATCAGATGCTGTGCTGTAAATAAAGCTCACTCTTCTTCACAGTAGGCAACTGTGTGATTACTCCTACTAACGTTATTTTTCTACCTCTGCCAAACCTTGCATATCACCAAGGAAGCACCCTGGGTATAAGAGGAAAAAGAAAAGCACATTGCTGAACTGCAATGATGTGTACTTCATCAGCCACCGACTTGTACACAGAGAGAAGTAGTAATCGCCTGATGGTGTGTCAGGTGACCTTTGGGTTTTGCTTATAAAAGAATTCAGAGGCAATAATACAGAACAAGTAAAAGCGGCATCTTCAGTATCACAGCTGGGTCAGAGCAACCCTACCACTTGGTCTCCTGTTTCCACGTGAACACCAAGTGCTTATTTGGGCTTTTCATCTCGTCACCTCCGTTAGGAATTTGGAATTTGGAAAAGTTGTAAATAATTACGATGGCTACTAATTTCAAGGAAATGATTCTGGTCTTGTATATTCTCAGTCTTTCTGTTCTCTGAGGTCCCATAGTGTCTATAGTCTGAATCACTAACAGCACTTAATTAAATGCCAGCCTTGAATTGTGTTTTGGGGTATAAAACAGTATCTTCCATTTCTGTTGCAACACTGACTAACTTCCAAAGTACTGCCACATAGATTTTTGATGAAAACTTAAGGAAGAATTCAGTCTCTTGGTTCCTGATCTGTTGTTACACTCTCTACTCAGATGGTAAAAACATTGCAGCAGGAAGGGACTATAGCCCACTTTGCAGGTGACAATCAAGCGATTTTCAAAGAAAGAGTAGGTACTTGGCAGAGAAAAGAAATAAACTCATAAATCCTAAGATAATTTTCTTTCTGCCACCTATGGGACATCATGCATTTTGATACAAGATTCAGAGATATTGTCAGACCTCTAAACATTTTGCAAAGGAAAAGAAAAAGTGCTTTCCACCCTCAAGAGAAATTGAAGGAGACACAGCATTCAAGACCATATTGAAAAAATTGACTGCTTCTGAATTAGGAAATACCAGTGGCCCATTATGTTAAAAAATAAATAAAAAAAACAGAAAAAGTTCAGGAAAGTTTGAAGCAGACTACAAATTAAGGAAACTCTGTTGGTATTTTTATCAAATAAAAACTTAAATTAACAAAACCTGTTATTTAATGAGTGCATATATTAAAGCGTATAACATTGTTTCACAGGTAATCAGGGCTCAGATGTTAATTTATTCCCTAACATATTCTAGCCAACCTAAATATGTATTAAAGATAATATGGAATCCCTATTTCCTAATAAAAAGTCACTAATTAACAGGCAAAAAAAATAGTGTCCTTATTTCTAATGTGTGCTGAGCTATTAATTAAAACCATGATATTTTGAGGCATAGGACATATTTCTTAAGCATTTAAAATAGGAATTGGACAGCTGTCCAAAAGTAAAGTAAAACCAACAAAAATTCTCATGGGTTTATATAATCTCATCCAATTCCAAATGGCCCTTGTTAAAGTACCATTTACCTTACGTTACCTCCACAGAAGATCTAAATGTTCTCTTTCCTCCCCCTGCGATTGCCACCTGAGTGATAAGAACTCTGAGGCCGAGATGAGGCATCAACATGAATCCTTCTCCACTCTCCTTGCTTTCTTGGCAAGTATCTCTCACCACCAAAACCAACGTGGTTTCCACTCACTTCCTCAGGCCACTGAACTCCTACCCTTTGAAAGGTAATTCCAGAAGCCATTAGGCCATTTTTCACAGGGCTAGTAATTCACCTCAATATACCCTTCAGATCTGTTAAATTAATGAGCATAAGCCTGGTGTTCCTTTCGTGCTGCAGTTCAACTGCTAACTCAAACAGCTGTGAAAAGTTAAAGTGGCCATTCAGCCACTGCGTGGCCGCCCACTGTTCTCTGTGACAGGCACCACTGCTCCTTGACACCACAGAGCGCAGCACTGTCACCCAACAAGCAGGACACTCAGAAGTTTGGGGACTTACACACACACACACACACACACACACACACACACACACACACACATATACTGCAGTGGACACTAGTCTGAGCAGTTATGCTGTCATCCTAGTATCAAGAAGACTAATAACCTCCGCTTCCAAATGCACGTTTGCAAAACTGTCAAGCCGAGTGGCTTTCCTGCATTAGTGGAAACATTGCCTTTCCCAACATCACGCATGGCTTACTCTTGTAATTTTAGGTCTAAGTCAAAGCAGACTACGGTTCTTCAGATTACATGTATGAGGAAAGGAAGCTTTGCGTTCTCACTTTCAGGGGGATTATGTCCCATAAACATATTGTCAGGAGTCCTGCCCAACTTCATCCTCAAAATTCTCTTTTATAAGAACCTAATGATCTATAATTCAAGCCGAAATGTTGTTGGCTTTTTGGTTTCCACTTATTATTCAGACCAACTGTCTCATGACTATGTAACATCTCATATCCCATCAGTGCCTCCAGCCTGAGAAAAGTTGGATATGTTTTTCTCTTATTTGAACTGTGAAATTCAAATAAATGTGAATCAAAAGAAGACTTAACTCTTTTATAATATTAACTATTATGGCCTCCTGGCTGGCTGATTAAAACAGAAACTATTTAATGAGAAACTGTGTTCAAAATTGAAAGCAATGCATACATAGCAGCCTCCTGAGAAGTAAACAGAAGTGTGTGGATACGAACATGACGTTATACTTTCTACTCCCACAGGGATCTCCCTTGACGGGCAGAGCCACCAAAAACAAAAACAAAAACAAAAAAAGAAAAAAAGTAAAACTCTCATTGTCAGCCCAAGAACACAATATGGATGTGAAACTGAATTGCATAGGAGAAAGTAACCAGGCTGGAATTTATTTTTATAATATAACAGAGCTTTTCTGATTTTTTCATTGAAGAAGAAACACGATTCCAGTTTCACGCTGCTGTTGATCAAGCCTATGTCCTTATCTTTAATGGAAAACTTACAATGAATGAGCTAAAGGGAAACTTGCACAATTCATAAATACTGTCACATGACTAAGTGTGTTCCCGGTACCTTCAGAGGCCAGAATTTACAGATAAATACCAAGGGACCCTGTGATGATGCATTGGACTAATTCGCCAGGCTCTCACTTCTTTAAGTTTCTAAGAGACCAGATCTTTAAATCTGACATATGGAACTGTGGTGATATATTGGATTAATTCTGTAGCCGCTTACTTTCATTTGAAGTCCCATGTGTTTCAATGGACATTTGTCTCCATCACAGCCACCCTGCACCAAACATTTGATTTGTCAGTTCATTTGGTCAAATACCACTCAAACTAGGAGGTGCTTAGGGAAGAGAAGATCCCAGCTCAAGAGCTGCAGCCCCCTGTGAAGCTGGTCCAAACGGCTTTTCCCTTCCAGTTTCTCGGAGTCCTGCCTCCGCATCAGATCCCTCCAGGACTTCGAAGGGACACTTTGGGGTACTCACTTCTCCCCTCACTAATGAGCTCCTAGGTACACAGTATGAATTTTCCATGTTTATTTAATGCTAAACATCAGAGTTTTCAGGGTTTGCAGTCTCGCTTACCCCAATGCCATTATTTTTGTTATGTTGTCTCTGCTTAAGATTATAGTTTAAATATGTTCACCACGTCCTTTCTGCCATGACAGGTGTAGAATATAAGTTTATATGGACAAAGAGTGAGGAGAGATCAGAGAAAACATTGAGAACTGTACACAAGTTCTGCCACCACCTTTGAAACATTCTGAAACTGGCTATAAATCAATTAATACCTGTAGTTTTTATATAAAAGAATTTTCATGGACAGTATTTCACATACTCAATCCTCAGAGCAGAATGAAGTGATTATCAATCCCAACATAAATTTACACCTGAAAAAAAACTCAGCTTTTAAGTTTAAGTAACTTGTCCAAGACCACGCAGCTGGTAAATGGCAAAGTTGAAAATTTAACCAGATTTAGTGAATCCACGTAACGCCCCCAATTCATCTTGTTCTTCAGTGAAAGTTAGAGAAATTGTGGTTTAAAACAATATGATATAGATTAACATCAGTGAGAACAGGCAATATACACAGCGGCTATGATCTAGTGAGTCTTTCCAGCACAGGAGAACAGGAAGGAAGATCTGCATGAAATATGCACGTTGTTGCACTTACAAAGAGGAAATAGGAACCCTTTCACAATACATGAGCCCAACACAATGTAAAATGCTCGCTACAGTTGCCCTTCTGTGAAGCTCACATGATCATCACATATTCAACGTTTGTCTTCCCCACAAGACTGTCATCTCTACAAAGGGCAACATCCATTCTCCTAAGCATACACACCGAGAAGGAACACAAGGTCATTTTTCTTTTCATTCTAGATTCTGGCCAGTGTCAGCTCTAGAGTGTCTGGGTTGCCCAGGACTGCACCAAAACTTTCTATTTCATCCTAGGCACAATATTGAAAAACAGGCGTATGCTTGGAACATGAATCCTCTGAAAAGTATGTCTAAACCCAGACCTGGAGTGTCTAACATAAGACATATACACTTCTTACTTTTTCAATGAGCACTTTGAAAATCCTTTAAAAAGTGGCAAGCAATTTAATCAGTATGAAACAGCAGGCTGCACAGACATATGGGCTGCATCAGAGGATGCTTGATGGACAGAATATGGTAAGGAAATGAAGTCAAGAGGTATGCAAAATTAGATGTAAGAAGCAAGGAGGCAGTGGCTGGTGAGGAGGAAAAAAAAGCACAAAACCACGACTTGTCCAGGAGGAGCTCTGGCAGAAGCAACGTAACATGTTGGAAGGAGCTCTTGAGCCAGAAGGCCTGGTTTCCCTATATACTAGCTCTGCAGCTTTAGACAATCCACTTAAATCCCCGAGACTTCCTCCAATATTGTTATAAAAAGATTTCTGAGATAACGTGCACAAAATGCACACACGTGACCCGTGGAGGGGGCATGCTGTAAAAGTCTGCAAATAACATCGTGTGGAGAGAGACTTTACTACGCTGGTGATTTTTAAATGGACTTTAAATCCGTGATAAGAAAAGAAATGGCCAACTGTCTATATAATGGGGAACGTGGCAGTCATTTTTTAGTTTCAAATTTGAACTTTAATTAACGATCATTTTCTCACACTTCTAATACGGCCAATAACTAATACTAGATCTCTGGTCTTCGTGGAGACAATGGTTTTGCTGTCTCTCCAAAAGCATTCAGAGAGCCATTGACTACTGTTTTGTTTAGCTATGCAGGTCCCCTGGCCACTGCCACAGTGTTTAAATTAGGCTTCTGCTTCCCGCTGTTAACAAAGATAAAGAAAGACTCGTCCTGATTACCTTGGGAAATGTTGGAACAACAAGCCCTTTTGGTTGCGAAGTAATCCTTCCATTCAGAATAACTGCCCTAGATAGACAGGCTTTGAAACGGGGAGTGCTCAGCCTCCCCCGTTCGGCAGGCCTGTAGGAGACCTCATACTCTCTCTCTTTGTCTGATGTGCTAAGGAGTTTTCTTAAGAACCTGTCAGGGGACATCATGGTGGATGAAGCACAGATCCAACTATGTCATAGTAGCAGACTGAACCATGAGTCACCCAGTCACGCTGAGAAGCGTGGAGTTTGGCATTGCGTTCAGTCAAGTTTTTGCAGACAAAAATGCATGTGAGGTTGAGAATTATGGAGCTTTTATGTGCTGTTTTCAAATAGGATTCAAATAAAAGGGAAGGTGGATTAAAGCTAACACGATTTCCATTTATTTTACAGTGCAGCACAGTTGAGGGTGAAGAATGGCGGCTGGGGATATTTACCTTGGTCTCACGAAACCTGGATTATTGTCCTAACTCTTCCAATAAATTGAATGTGAACTTGGGAAAGGCTGACATAAATGATATTTTAAAGGCATTTAAAATTATAACATTGTATCATTCTTGAGAACTAAAGAGAACGCCGTTGTTCATCTTTTGGCCAGCCCCATGGCTATTTCTATTCTACATCTGTCCAGAAGGTCAGAAGCAGAGGCTGAATGAGGACACGTCTCAAAGACAAACAGCATGGGGCATATTCAATATCAGTTTTTTTCAGGACACACCAAAGGCGTGATCTAAAGTTTATCCTCTGAGTAGAGACTTTGAAAGTGTTCTCTATTTTCAGATCTCTTTATTTAATGTTTTATAGAATCTGGAAACTGTAGAGAAGAGAGAATCACTTTTTTTTGTCACACAATGTGATGCCAACAAGCTGAAATGTGAAAGATTGTCAAATCGACCATTGTTTTGTCTACCTGATGCCAAATAACAACCAGTTTGATTGATTTTTTTGTTTTTTTAAGTACAGATTTGTCCAGTTGTTGAAGCATGTAGATACTAGCCTTTAAATAATCGTATCTTTTATTTTATTTGCAGGATACAAACCAACTCCAAGCATATTATCTCATTTTTATTCTGATTTTCCCAACAATCTCTGGACTATTAGTAGAGTAAGTATTATTATATTTGTTTTATGAATGAAGATGATAAGTGGGGTTTACATAGCCTGGGCATAACTGTCCCAATTAATTTGCTCTATTTTCTCTAAGTGGAGCTGAAGAAACTACAATGTTTTGTACATCACGTAGTAGTGTGTAAATTTTGCCTGGCCCAAATAAAATGTTCAGTGAGAGTCTCTCATTTTCCGTCATCGGCAGCAGACTCTCCACTTTTCCCACAGGATTATTGCCCTTCCATCTAGAGGCTTATGTTGAACACCCTCAGTGTCTGGAACAGCCTCAGTCCTGGAAAAGCAGAGTTGTTTCCCATTTGGTACCTACATTTGCTTCCTCTGCTTCAAGTTGAAACAGTTATCCCCTTAAATACGTGAACTCCTAACTCAGTTCCAATAGACTGATTCCACCACAGTGTCTTAACCAACACTGTGAAGATACTGAGGCTTTTAAGAAAGGAATTGGGTCAAGATCACCTAGTGGTAAGTGTCCTAATCAGGACATGAATCCTGTCTATAGCATTCCAAAGCCTATTCTTCCAAAAACTTTAAGAATGTATTTTCAGATTTTATGTCAAACCCTAAAACTTCAGTTGTCCTGGCAAGTCCCATCCATTGCATCAGTGGTTTCCTATACTCCAGGGAAGGCCAGATACCCAGAAGAAAAGGAAACCATCACTCAGCTTTAATATTAGATTTCTCTTGTTTTTTTCTTAAATCTAATTTAATCTAATGTTTTTATTTTATTTAGTCCCTAAACACGATGTTCTTAAAAGACAAAATGTTACTGAGCAAGAAAATGATTTTCTTAATTCTTTGGCTCCCTTTAAGATAGCAAGAGCTGGCCCTGGACCTTTGAGTTGTAGATAGAGAGAACTTGCCATCTGGATCAGGTGACCTGTGATCTATTCATTTGCTCACTCAACAGACTTTATTAAGTGCGAAGTATACAAGGTGCAAGATAGAGTCATGGAACTTCACGGAGCTTGCAATCTAACAGGTGGCTCAGACACTGACCAAGTTATAATGAGTGTGATGTGCAGAAATGCAGGACACAGCCAGGGATGTATAACAGGAAGTGACCTTTTTCGGGCCCAGAGAAAGCTATTCACTCAAAGTCACAAGCCATTTATACTGTAACCAGAAGAGTGACCATGAGTTGGCTGGAGGGAGCAGTTTCAGGCAGCTGGAAAAACATATTCAATGGCCATGATGGCTAGTTTTATATGTCAACTTGGCTAGACAATAGTATTCAGTTATTCAGTTATACACTAATCTAGGAGTTTCTGTGAAGGTATTTTGTAGACGTGGTTAACATCTACTAGTCATTGATTTAAGTAAAGGAGACCTCCCTTCACAATCTGGGCGAGCCTCAGATAATCATTTGAAAGACCTTAAGAGCAAAACTGAAGTTTTCCTGAGGAAGAAGAAATTCTATCTACAGACTGAAGCTTTGGTTTCTGCCTGAGAGTTTCCAGCCTACTTGAATCTACAAAATTCAGACTTGCTACCCCCACAATTGTGTAAGCCAATTCTTTGAAATAAATCTCATACACACATACACACACATATATACACATGCATTACAATGTATCTATTTCCATATATATATATGTATGTGTGTGTGCATATGTTTGTGTGTATGTGTGTGTGTGTGTATGTGTGTGTATATATATATATCCCTGACTAATTTAGATTTTGGTACCAGGAATTGGGGTACTGTTGTAACAAATATCTTAAAGTATGGAAGTGGCTTTAGAACTGGGGAATGGATAGGATAGAGACTGGAAGAATTTTAAGGCAAATGATAGAAAAAGCCTACAATGTTTTGACAAGATTGTTACAGAACATATAGAGGTTAGAGGTAAGCTCTCAAAAGGAGATAAGAAACACGTTATTGAACACTGTTGAAAAGGAGATACTTGCTATAAAGTGGCAGAATGCCTGACTGAATTTTACTGTACAGTTACATGGGAAGAGGGAATTTGTAAATGATAAATTTAGATATTTAACTGAGAATATTTCCAAGTACTGTGTGGAAAGTATAACCTCATTTTTCCTTGTTAATTTTAGTAAAATGTATTAAGAAAGAAGTAAATTGAGGAAGAAACTATTGAACAAAAAGGAAGTAGCGCTTGATTTGGGAGGTTATTGGCCCACCCAGATTGCTTGCAAAGGTTGCTAAGATTAAGAAAATTATGCTCTGGACAGAAGGCTAAGGTTGTGGTTGAGCAAACGCTGGTTAAAGAGATGAGATGTGTGACTCATGGACCTAATCAATCATCTCAGCAGACGCCAGACACAGTGATGGAGTTACCCAGGAAGGGTCTTTGCAGAATCATCCTGTCTAATCATGCTGTCACCTTGACATGCAAGGGAAGCCCACAGGGTTTTTGAAAATGTTATGCCACCAGCAACATGGCCACCTTGGACAGAAAGGGACAGAAATTGGACTTAATGAAAGAAGGTTGCTGGACCCCCAAAGTTCTACAGGCAGGAAACACATTAATAGAGTGACCCAGCTGCAAGCATCTGCTACCATCCAAGACAAAGGAAGAAGGACTCAGGTGACAAAGCTGCCAGCGAGGGCACAGAGGGTGAGGACGCCACTATGGAGGGAACGTGAACAACGCACACCCCTCAGAAACGCCAGCGCACAGCCCGCTCATCACAGGTCACTACAGCCACAGTCGGCCAGCAATTGTCTTCTAATTTGCACTGATTTAGGTTATTTTTACATAACAACCAATGCTTCTTCTTTTGGCTCACTCCAGGGATCCACACTATATTTAGAGCAGAGGTAGTGGTGGTTTACTGAACTGACATAACCTGCCTAGATCCCAGTTTTTAATTTTTCCAGTTCCTAAAGAAAGGCTTTCCACTGATTCTCTATAATCTAGTTAATCAAATCCTGACTTTTTTGTGTGTTTTTCAACATTATGGAGAATCAGTAGCGGTAATGCTGTGTGTCATGATTCTGGCTACTTTCTGTTTTTTAACACGAAAGGTCTGAATCCTGGCTCTTTAAGTGTCTCTAAATGTTCCATCCTCAGGCTCAGCTCCGTTCCTTTACTTACGTTCTTATCCCCGCCTTAAATCTCTTCCCTATCCTTCTCAGTCAACCCTATTTTACTCACGTTACATGGCCAACTCACTTTTTAGACTACTCCCGCCTACCTAGGCCTTCTGTTTTACACTATACTTAAAGTCAATATCAAAACTTCAGTTTGCAGTCTTTATGGAATTTCAAAAATGTGTCTGACACTCATCTCTCAACTAACTGTGCCAGAAGTTGCTTGAGGACAATGATTGTATCTTATATTTTGCAAATATCAAAACACACAGAATAACATATGCAATGATATAAAAACTATAACTATTATGAATGAGAGCAGTAGGGCCATGAAAAGCATTTTTGAATCAGCAAGGAGTCTTTTTCAAACCTCGCTTGCCCATTCCTGCTTCTGGAGATACGTGCAGAGAAATGAACCCCAGAGTTCAGTTCTCAAACTTCAAGCATCAGGATCATCTAGATGGTGTTTAAATACAGATCCCCAGGCCTCCCCTGCAAGGATTCTGTGGCCAGGCCTTGGCATCTATGTTTTTACCAAGCCTATCAGTTGGTTCTGATTCTGAAAGCTGAAGAATGATCTTGTGAAAAAATACTGCTCTAGGGGTAAGAAATGAAACTAGATGTCCTGGGATGCAAGACTGAGCAGGAAGAGGAGAAACAAGACTTCAGCATCGGATAATCTCCCACCCTCTGTAAATTATGGTCTGGGACTTTGGACTCTCAGACTCTCCAGCTCTTTCTAACTATCATGTCTCCAATTCCTCACTTGACAATTAAACCTTACACTTACTTATTCTTATGAGACTTCTATACACGTGTTAATGCTTTTCAATCAAATAAAAATTTATGAGCTAGAATCCCTTTACTCTACTTATTTTACAGGTGAAGGAACGAAGGCACGGAGGGTTAAGTACTTTGCCTGCAGCCATAGACCAAGTGTGTAGCAGAGCTGAGAATCAAACTCAGGCAATCCAGCTCCAGAGTCTGCACACTTAACCACTATTAAGCCACCATGCTGTGCGCTTCAGGGACTCTGAATTTTGGATTTGCTGCATGCCTTTCTCAGTTGCTAATGGCAATAAAATCACGTCAAAGAATAAGTATTCAACATCTACTTTGTGCGAGATGCCATGATAAGGATACAACCCAGAATAAAACTCCATCCTTTCCTGCCTTCAAGAAGCCTTCATTACAATGGAGAATCCAGGCGAGTACACTAATGTATAACCAAACGTACTGATAAGCATTACAATAGGGACAAGACTAGGACATAATAGGAGTGCATCAGAAAGAAACCTATCTTAGTCTTGGGAGTTAGAGAGACTTCCCAGAGGAAATGTCATTTAAGCTGAGATCTGAACCAGCTCCTATAAGTAAAGTTAAGGTGATGGGCTCATGGCACTGGTGGTTTTGGGAAGAGGGTGGTCATTAGGGGATATTACGATCAAAGGTAGGGCATGTGCGAAAAACGTTAAGGCAAAAGAAAATGTGGTATATTCTAGGAACTTTAAGTAGTTCATTGTCACGGTAGAGTAAACAAAGATTAAGTATAACAGAGGAATGAAGGAGGAAAGATTTCACAGATATTTTTTTGATTTCTCTCTTTCAGCTGCTGACCTTTAGAGATCTACTCAAACTCTTGATTACTCTCCATGCTCAGTGGTTTGGTTTGAAGTCTTCTTGACCCATGAAATAGGATAAATCAAATCCTAGTGGCTCAGCAGAGCTCACCTTAGATCCTTTCCCTAAAATTAATATGCATTGATTGATTAATCAGGCTAATAAATGCATACTTTTTTACTGAATATACCCAGGCATAGAACTGAACATAATCCTCTTCAAATAATGAAAACATCAAAGAGGATTCAGAACTTGATGTGTAAATATACCCAATAAACGAAAGCTTGCTCTAACACTCGAATACTTTTGGAAAGTTGTTTAAACACTTCTAATTTATAGTGAGGGACCTTCATTTTCAATCTTCATTAACAAGCACAGGGCAATAAAGATGGATCACTATATTAATAAAACAGAATTATTATGTGTTATTTATACAGGACAGCAATAAAATCACACTGAGAAGATTAAGCACTCCAGCATGCTGTAATTTATGTCAAAGTCATGTCCTACTTTGAAATCAGATTCTGTCTTAAACAATGAAGTAGGACAAATATTCAAAACAGCAAAGGGGGGATGGAAAGGTAAGAAGCCAGCTTCCTGTAGAATATTGAAAATCTCTTGACCAATTAACAGACAGATCACTTGAGGAATATAATCTGAGACAAAGGATGGTTCGTGATGGCTCATCCTCTCTCTCCCTCTTAATCCTTCATATCCAGTCAATGTCATTTCAAAAACTACCCTCATAAGAGCAAGTGAGGTAAAGTGTTTCAAATGTCCTCTGAGTACTCCCTGATGCTCTCTCTCTGGCCCTGACACTCCAAGTCACTACCTCGAGAACACAAAGAAAACACTGCAGAATTTGTAGAGATATCCAGTTCTTAAAGGAAGAATCTCCACAATCAAAAAATGGCTTAAAAAGGAAAGCTAGTGCCAGGAGCAGGTTGAAGACTTTCTCCTCCTGCACGTACCCCGACTAAAACTAAAAAGTATCTCTTTGAAATACAATTTTGAGAATAAATGAACAATATAGTTTATTGCAATGCTTCTGAAACTTGATTTTGAAAAATACTTTAAGGCTATAATTTTCAATCTGGGGCCCCACCAAGAAGTGTGCAACCATGTATCAGGGGAAAATGAGAGCCAGAGATATAAATCTGTTGCATCACTCTGGAGAATCCATTTTACCAAATAATTCTGGGTAAAAGTTTTGCTTTTTTTTTTTTTTACACTTGAGATTTTGTCACACCCACACATAACCAAAATTACTTTTTGGGTGTGAGCCTAGAAAGTAGAATGTTTCTGGGCAGTAAGTGACTGTCAAATTTTGTACTTTTGTTGTTATAAGAAAGCCCAAGATATTAGCACTGCAATGGAACTAAAGAGAATGAGTCTCATTGGAAGACAGAATGGATTACGGTGTTGCCTTAGTAGTCAAGACTGGTGCTGGTGCAAAGCTGGAATTTGCCGTTTTGTTTTTCCTGAGCCTCCTTTCTAACTACACATATACTGAAATCATTGGCTTATCAAAATTATCTCAAGCTCCTGTCACAAACATGTTTATATTTTTATATTTTATATAGTTTATATTTACAAAATACAGGACTTCCACTTTCCCATATTGTAGAAGAGTTTAACCATGTATGTGATTTTCATCTCATGTTGCTTTTATATTTGAAAAGTAAATGATTTTTTTTTTACAATGGGAAATTTGAAGAAAACTCTGAATCTCAAATTTTCTCATCTGTAAAATGTGAATAACTATTGCCCTAAACTTTTACACAGTGTAACATATGTGCGGGTACTTTAAAATCTACAGATCACGATATACACATCAAGTGATCCTATTCCCCTTGTATGATCATATTCATTGTCTCATATAACCTTCCCCCACATACGTAAAAATATAAAACTAAAAGAGTACTTGGGAACATGCAATTAACATTTCCCAAAAGCCTTAAGGCAAAGAACATGAAGAATTTAACCATCATTAATAAAAACCTTAAGGCAAATGAAGGATTTGACCATCATTAATATGACCAGCACAATGTCTGACACATAGCAAATATTAAGAAAAGAAAAATATGTTGAATAAATATTCTATTTGTCCAGCTTCACTCTGGAGATATAAGCCACACAGGTTATTTTAGCTGAGTTGTACCGAAGAATTGAAAGTAAAGAAAGTAAACATTATGGTATCATGGAAGTAACAACTGCAAAGGCAGCAGCTTCCAAAAGGAAGAGGTTGGAATGCTTTACACTTAAAATCTAGAGAAGAGCTCACACGGCTGACACTCAGACCCCTAAGGAGAGAGATGCTTGGCTGATGCACCCCCAAGTTTTGTGTGGAAGAGAGGAAGGGCTACCAGGTCCAGACCCCCGAGGAGGTGGAAGAAATCTTTTCTTCCTTCAGTTCTCCAGTCTCCCTCCTGAATCCCATATTCGCTTAGCCTAAGATAGAGCCAGCTAAGAGCCAACAGAACAGAAACATGGTGAGCAGAATTCGAGCATCACGTTCATAAAGGAGAGTTTTGAAGGGTGGGTTTGGAGCTGACACAGGAATGAATCATTCATTCAGTCAGTGGCTGATTGGTTAAGAATATAAGCTCCCTACAAAGCATTCTAACACCTGCATTCCCCAAAACTAGATATAAGCAGAAATGTGTGAGTTATGTCACATATAAATGCTCTAAGGAAGTTTGCTATTTAGAGAAATTTTATGGCAAATTGTTTTGCAAGACAAATAGTCACTCACTAATTTAACTGGTGCATAAATCACAACCTTCTTACATTTGGTTTCCTTAAAAAAATTGGAACTGTACTGAAAAATACAAGATTCATAAAAACAACCATCAGTATAAAACCTCTAATAACTCTTGGCTCCCAGAGGACCTCCTCAACATGTAATAATGTGCCAGACTGAGCACATTATTATCATCCCTAGCAAGATGAGAAACTCAAAGGTGCCCTCAGTCCCACCCTGGCCCAACTTTGAAGATGCTATAGAGGAGACTGATAGAAATTGATTAAATTGATAAAACCAAATGTTAAACTGTGAGAAATATTAAGAAAGAAAAGATGTGTGTGTGTGTGTTAGATGGACTGTGCTAAGTCTCCTGGAACAGAAGGTCTGATATCTCAGAAGAAGAATGGACTATGGAACAGTAATTTGATTTTTCTTCTTTAGCCCCGCTGCATGCTATCCTGGTTAGACCTCCATTTTCTCTTCCCTCATTTCCATAACCAGCAGGAGTTTAAAATGATGACACTAGCCAGGTACCATCATAGATATGACATAACAAGCGCAGCTGGAATGGAGAGCAAATAATAACAAATCAAAGCAAAGTAGCAAGTCCCTGAGAATCCTCTCTGCCATCCTCCACTCTCGCCACAAATGAGGGATAAGTAACTACACCCTTAAGAAGAAATTGTTGGAGAATATAATTCCTGGAGATAAACAAGTGAAAAATTATAAAGTGGTCAAACAAGAGCTCGCTACAGGATGTTGCACCCACTTCTGACCCACACATTCTAAATCCACTAGGAGGTGTGTGTGTTAGGACTTGGTATTCACTTTTTAACCTGATTACACCTTAGCAGCCAACATAGCTAATATTCTTGTAGAACAGGAAATAAATAATTGAGAAAGGCAAAAACTACAATACAAAAAAAATTCAACAATCTAGATGGAGCCTAGACATATCACAGTAAAAAATGTAAGAACACTAAAGACAAAGAGAAAATTTTAAAAATTTTCAGAAAGAGTAACACCAAAAAGAAAGACAAATTAGGATGGCAACCAACATCTCAAGAGCAAGACTAAGTGCAAAAGAGACAATGGAGTGATATTTTAAAATATTTATAAAATAGAGACTTTGAACATTATATCTAGCTAAATTATATTTCAGTTTACAGAACACAAAGCTTAAGAATATTTTGTGCACAGAGACTCTCCCCTTTTAAAATTATTCTTGAAAAAATATAAAGAAATACAGGAGCTTTCTGGGGTGTATGTAATAATTTGGTAAAATTTACCATTATTTTATAAATCAATCAAAGCAACACCACTGAAGTAAATCCAAACAACCTATTACTAAAATTCTAGGTGACAGCAACATGGGGGAAGTAGTGGAAGGTGGACAGCCTGGGGGAAATGAGAAAGAAATGAGTGTATGGATGAGTCTTATTTGGGACAAAGACATAAACGTCATTAAACTTAGGAAATTTAAAATGAAAAAACAGTAACATATTTATAAGACTTATTCTATATAAGAATATAATTAGAGTATGTAACTTCCACAGCAGCGGAAGAGCTAAGAGAAAATATGCAGGAAAAGAGAAAAAAGGAAAAAAGTCATATATGGTAAAAGACCTGAACATAACAATAATTAAAACACATTTAAATTCACCAATTAAAAACAGTAAACTATCTGATGAAACAATACTAGTTCCCTCCTACACATTACATGTAAGAAATGGATTAAAACTAAAAGACTACAGAACGTTAAAATTAAAGAGAAAGGAAAGAATATGCCACAGAGTTATGAACCAACACAAAGATTAGGTAAGCATTTTAATATCAGAAGATAAACAGAATATATACATGTATATGCACATGTATATATGCACATGTATACATGCACACATATGTGCATACACACAATAAAGAATGAAGTTAATGGTAAGAGAAAAATGGGGCAAAACAGTAGAGGACTCACACATACCTATGAACCTAACATATACCCTCAAAAGATACCATGAAAAAACAAAACTATCATGAGAAATTGGAAATTGAGAATTGCTTAGTTCATACTATTTTGTTTTCACGGAGAAAAAAATTACAGTGCATCTTTACAGAAATAAAGTACAAGTGGATTAAAGATCTAAATGTAGAAAAAAATTAAGCTGATAGAAGAAATTTCAGAATATTTCTGTGACCTTTTGATGGAAAAGGACTGTTTTAAACCCTGGGGGTGGGGGGGGGGAAACACAATGTATACAGCAACAACAACAAAGATACATTTGGCTACATCAAATAAAACTGTGCGGTGAATGAAAGACAAAATGGAAAACGTACACAAATGGGTGATATCCTAGGAGAAGATAATTGCAAAACCTAAAACTAAAAACATATTAATATCCGGAATAGAAGTGGAACTTCAGAGAAACAGCGAGAAATGTGTCAAAATCCAATCTAAACAGGGAGAAAGAACAGGAATAGGTCAGTTTCAGTGTTTATCAGAGAAGGACAAATGAAAATAAACGTGAGATACAAGTTTGCAATCACTAAAATTGGCAAGAAAAAAAAAAAGTCCAAGTGTTAGAATAAAGGCACGTAGAAAACTTTACATACTGCTGGTGAAAATATTCTGTCCTACCCACTTCTGGACATAAATCTATAAGACCTAATGAAAACTAAGTTAAATACAGTGTATAATGTAACTCACTAATCCCAATCCCAGGAATATACACCCCAGATAATAGAATATATATATATAGAGAGAGAGAGTGAGTGAGAGAGAGCTATTACAGTGTTCTGCTGGTAATGACTGCATATTCTGGAATGCCTTATAGAAGTAATGAACTAAAGTTTACACTGTAACTTGAGCATTTAAGAAATACAACATTGAATATTTTAATAAAGTAAAATGATTATAGATATAACAAAACACAATGTTACCTAAAAATGCATACACACAAAACAACTCTGTAAAGGATAAGTACTTATCCAAGGTCTCAAAAGATATATTAAGTCCACTGGAAAGGGTGCCTATGGGAAGGAAGAGGAAAGAGAACAGGATTGGTGAACTGGGGAGAAAATAAAATGAGAGAATCCTTGCAGACTAATGATGTGAGCAGGCCACAGACATAAGAGAAGTATTTATTTGACTTTTCTGTACATGTTTCTAATCTTTTAATTAAAAAATAACCAGGAAAAAATAAACTTTGCAGAGTTTGTGTTACAAATTCTCATATATTGATGGTGAAGGAAAAAGTGGGCGCATTTTTGTCCAAACCCCCCCCAAAACCCCAAAAACCTATTACTAAGTATTTTCTGGTACTTGAGACGTGGCAAATAGAAACCCATCTACCTGACCAAGACTGAAGCGCAGCTGGCACTGGTTCAGCGCTGCAGTCTGTGACACTCCCACGTCACTGCTGGGCAACAAAATGAGCCGGTTCAGAGAGAGAAACCATCCCAAAACTTAAGGTAAGTCTGAAATCCAAAATTTCAAAACATGTGACGAAAACTAACATTAAAAAGTCAATAACATTTAGTAATAAAATGAATATAATAAAAACTTAAAAAGAAGATTCTACAACGAATATGCCTAGAATCTCTCATAGACATCTGATTGTTCACCAGTATTTATTCCCCTCTCTGAAGAAGTCTTTTTATTCTTCACTCTGTTGAACTCAGATGTGGCTAGGGGACTTGCCCCATCCGGAAAAAAAAAAAAAAAAAAAAAAAAACCACAAGAAAGAAAAAAAAATGTGAGCAATTAAATCCCCTTGTGAGTGTCCTGCTTGAGTGCTTTCTGTAATATCTGTCTCTCTCTCATCTATTTATCTCTTTCTATCTTTTATATTTAAATAGATATTTGAACTGAGATCCATTTTACGTGGCTTCTACACAGTAATCCTGTTTTTTCCTCCAAAAGAAACAAAATACAGCTCTTTTTTACACACTATAGCTCCTTAAATATTCAGAAAAAATATCATGTATCTTCTTCGTCTTCCATTCTACCAGTGGAATCTCGTAATTTTCCCTTAAGTAACACAGAAATCAAAGTTCTCGCTATTGTGCTTACCTACCTATTTTCCCAAAACATTTGGTGTGGAACTTTAAAGTTGAGAAAGCACACTATACACTGTTGGGAAAAAACTCTGTAAAACAATTGCAAGTCTGGAACCACAACAAAACCCACTCTCGGTGCTCATTTTCTTGCATAATCATTTAAAGAAACCTAATAAGAAACATGACCCTAAAATCAAAACAAAGAAGCTGGAGTATGGCAGTAAAAAAATATATGTTATTGTTAGTCAAAACTCTGGATGCAAATTCTATCTCTGCCCATCACAGGCTGCATGTTTCCATGAGCAAGTTATTTAACCCTCACGAAGCTTGAGTTACTCAGCTTTCATTTGAGGATTCGAAAGACTTCCATAATAACTTATGCTATAAGGAATTATGTAAATAAACTCAATGGGCGCTGCTTCAAAATGTTTGGAAATAATGACAGAATAGATTTCAAAGAAACACTACAAAACTTTGAATCATGCATTTTGACAAAATAAATATTTAAGTTCAACTCTCCCAAGGGTGTGAATTATATTCATATAGTAGCAGAGATTATTTTTGAAAAGACATGTCTCAGAAGCAGTCATTTTAATCTAGCTCATTTGGATTAATCCTCAAGGCAGGCAAAAAAGAAATCTGCACTTCTATCTTATTTTTCCAGGGTTAGCATTTCCATTTCTGATGCTTCTGTATGATGTATTCAATTGAGTGGGACTCAGTGATGGAAGGGATGCGATATTTTGTAAACTCAGTTGACAGTTCGCAATTGCTGGGGAGGGTGCCTCAGTGAAAGAGAAATCTGGAGCTGGAAGTCAATGGAATAGAAATGTGAGAAGCTTATATAAACTTACGTAAGAAAACTCCACTTATGTTAAGAAAATGGCTGATTTTAATTGGAAATGGAAGAAAAATTAGTATTCTCGGTATGAAACTGTCACGCAGTATCTTGATCCATCATGGTTACCTGAAAGTAATGTTTTACACTCTTTAAATTTGTAGAGCTATACACACCAGGAATATACACAGGAATGCAATAAAGTAGAGCATAGGTGGGCACTGGCATCCCCAGAATTCTGGGAGGAAGACACTGTTGCCCAAATATGACAACCTGAAATTGAATGAGTTAGGTAGAAGTCGATGTTTTCAATTCAGAAATGGGTCGTTCCTGTTACGCAGGAAGGCAGAAGAGGATTTTAGGTTGTCAAGTCAAGGAACAATCTCAAAATCCCAGCTTCTTGAGCTGGCAGAACATGATCACTTCCTGAAGAAGAGACACTTGATGACGAAGGAGAGAGGGACACTTTCTAAGCCATTAGAGCCCTCTGCAGAGTGAGCCCTTCACTCAGCCTTGGAAACAAAGCAGCTGCAGGCTGCCCTTTTAGTCAGGGGGAAAAAAAGAAAAAAAAAAAGTGGCTGTAGCAGCCACAACAGCTGTCACTGCCAGAGAAGGGGACATGGAGAATTCGAAATCGGATAAACAGTGTTGGCACTACAATAAAGATGTAGCGAATTAATAATGCACCAAGCAACTTCCTCTAGATCTCCCTAGCCTTCCAGAAAAAGCAACTGAGACTAATTAAATCAAAGTCAACTATTTCAACTGACAAGCAAAAGGCTAGGTCTAGCTATGAATTCTTCGCAGCTTGATGTGATTAATGTTGCGTGATACTGCAGAAGGCCACTTGGTAAGTGGTTAAACCATGATACGTTTGGCATTTATGAAAGAGTTTTTGTCATGTTGCAATGATGCGTGTAACGCTTGACCACACAGTGTTGGCTTTGATAATGCCCTGGTAAGGCTGTCTGTGGGAAAACAGGAAAACAGTTTTATCCAGCATGTAGTTAGCCCTGCTGTTTTCAACACTGACACAAGATGTTAGAACACCTCTGCTCAACTTCTGATCAAAGAAGTCATCTGACTCACATTCCCATACATTTCTTTCAAAAATGCTTAATGGATTCTCTTGACATAAATGTTCAAAGTTGATATAATTATTCATATTACTATTATTATTACTATTTTACTGATCCCATAGTAGCTGATATTTTTCATTGAAAACAATTATTCTACCAGTTTCTTCAATTTTGTACCTCCACTCCAGTTTTTAAAATAAATTTGCAATCTTCAGCACATTCATGTTACATAGAATGCTACATACATTGCCACAAATCATTGCAAAAGAACCACAAATCCCCAAAGCTTTTCAAACCCTGCTAGGCTTTTGGCCAGTGAGCGATGGAATCATAAGAGTTAACGCAAGCACTAGCAAATGAATGTGTTATTCTTAACAAATGAGTTTAGAGAGTAGGGAACATTTAAAAAAAATCTTAATGAATGTTATGGGAAAAGAAAAAGAGATGTCATTATGGAATGCATATAAGTGCCATTACCACAAAGGTATAGACTTATTTGAAAATCTATTTCTAGGCAAAGCTTCCTTTTAATGACATCATTTCCATAAGACCTTTCATTTTAAGTTGAACTCTTTCCAAATTTGTATTCGTCATTATGGGTTCCTTTTCTAAATTCATTTAGGAACGCTAAGGATGGCCATCCTAATTAGTCTACAGGGTAATAACTTCCCACACATAAGAAAAATATTCATAGTTTTAGGCCCAGATAGATGGAAAATTATTTAAGTGGAAAGCATGTAGTAAATTTAGTGTAAAAAAAACTTAGAAGAAAGAATTCTTATTAACCAAGACTTGCGTTCAAGTAATTAGGAATAAACCATTGCACACTGTAGAGTGGAAAAGTAGACTGGGGGCATGTAGTGTTCTTCAGTATCAATCTCCCATTATATTTTATCTTTTCTTTTTAATTGAAATATAATCGATTTACAATTTAGTTCCTGGTGTACAGCATAGTGATTCAGATATATATATATATTATATATATATATATATATTCTTTTTTATATGCTTTTTCATTATAGGTTATTACAGGCTGTTGACTATAGTTGCCTGTGCTCTACAGTAGGACCTTGTTGTTTATCTAGTTTGTATGTGGTAGTGTGTATCTGCTAATCCCAAACTCCTAACTTATCCCTCCTCACTCCTTTCCCCTTTGGTAACTGTAAGTTTGTTTTGTGTATCCGTGAGTCTGCTTCTGTGATTCCTACTCTGTTATTCACTGTTTGACAACTGCTAAAAGAGAACACAAGTCCGTACAACAGTACTTATGTCTCCCAGACCATACCCATGACTACATTCCCAATAATGACTGGTGTGAGATAGCGAATTCTAAAACATCTGTCTGTGTGTCACTGTGTGGCTGTTGCTAATGAAGGTCAAGGTGGGCCACCTCCAAAGGCCGTGCAGAATTCAGCAGGAATAGGTCTACTCGCTGCACATTTCCAAGCCTTCTCCCAGAAAGATTTCTGCTTCGTGAGTGTTCCTTCTCATTTTAAATGGAAACAACATACCTGACCTAGTTTAAAACGCAGGACTTGCATCCAGCTGGGCTCAAGCTCCCTGTCTCATCACCTACCTCCTCGACAGGAGCTGAGCAGACGCCCCTCTGGTGGAGCTCATTATCCGAAGCCTTCCTTCCAGGCATTAGCTCAGGTAAAATGGTCATTATTTCCCAAGGATCCAGGTTCCTTTCTGAGCCACGTCGTCCATGCTAGGAGCTAGCACACCTAACAACCGTCCTCTTATTCATTCTCTCTTCCTGTGCTAAGGGCCACTGGTGGCACGGCCAGGCTAATGCTGAAGAGAACTTTTGTTCTTGAGAGTTCTTAAGTCTGCGGAGGAATTGTCAGCAAAGTTACTCTGTAAAAATTGACAAAATACATTTCTGGCTTGTGTCATTTGCTAGATAAGATTCCAAGACTGCTTGTTATTAGGTTGGTTTTATTTGAATGATTTTTGTGGGGAGAATTTATAAATCAGGGCTAAAAGTTCTCTTGTAAGTGCCCTGATTGTACAAAACAGGATCCAGTGTGCCTACAATATCTCTAAAGAATTAAAAGGCATTATCAACTTTCATAAAATGCATTTGTACATCTATAGAGTACATATTTATACAGATACATATATCAAGTTCTAATGTTAACGTGATTTATATGTTCTTTTTTTCTTTTTTTTTTTTTCATTTGGATCATGAGTTTTGATCCAGTTTCTAAAACCAGCTAAATCCTGCATCATGTCTTCTCATCACTGTCGGTCATCAAGGTGACACTTTCAATTCCTTCCAATTGAATATGATGATTCAAGCTCATCGACGAGCAATTTATAATTATTTCAGGAAGAATTCACTGAAACTGTGTACTTTGCAGGGGAAAA
Organism: Camelus dromedarius; assembly: GCF_036321535.1. Taxonomy (NCBI): domain Eukaryota; kingdom Metazoa; phylum Chordata; class Mammalia; order Artiodactyla; family Camelidae; genus Camelus; species Camelus dromedarius. Next base: position 12,488,999 of record NC_087444.1, read on the forward strand.
AAATTCAACTTTTGATTAATTTCTTCTGCTTTTTTTTTTTTTATGCTAGGGAGCATTTGAATCTTCCCGTTAGCTTTGCTTCACTGCTTTCCTGAACAAACTGCCAGGACCCTCCCATTATCATTCACCTCCCAAACATGTCCATGTCGTTTCTCCTGTGTGCACTTTGCCAGAATTACAGAACAAACCAATTTAATCTCTGATGCTTGACAGTATATTTCGCAGGGTGGTCTCTCTTTTCTATATTTATATATGTGAATAGATCAAGTAAAATATCTATAAAAGGTCAGTCTCATAAGAGAAACTTTGGTTATGCTAACTTACACCATAAAGGTCATGTACACACTCTCCTATCTATATCTATATGAATCTAGACGCAGAGATAGATAGATAGAAGCTCTCTTACCTTGTTGCACCCAAAAGTCAAATTGCCTGCACTGCAGCCACGTATTTACCTGGACTGTCTTTAAGGCAATCTAGGGAAATCTGGGTCGTGTGTGTGTGTGTGTGTCTTTATGCTCTTGTAACATAATTTCTTTTGGTTTATGGCTCAATAAATAAAACATCCCATCAATGAAGCCAACGCTAACTACATCACCAAGATAAGGATGTGGTGAGGATGCTGTTACAGAGTCAATCATGGTTTCAGTGGGAGCTAAATAATAAATACTGTGGCACTCATATCCTCTATTTCCTAATATTTCACCCTTCCTTACTGGGCAGTTACTGGCTGATAGTAGATGAATGATATATATTTGATAAGAAATTGAATAAATTGAATACTCTCAATTTCCTAAAACATCCCCCCGACTTTTTTTCATCAGTGTTGAACTAAATTCTTTTATTACTTACTAGTTCACTCAGGATCATATTCTTAAGGTTTCTTTTTTTTTTCTTTTATGATGAGTGTAAGGCTGGTTTTGTTTTATTTTGTTGTATTAACTTATTTATGGCATTTTAACCTCACCTAGAGTCTAAGTTATTTCAACTGTTCCGCTGTTCTGAGGCTTCTACTCTCACTTTTTCTGTCAATTTCTTCCTAATAAATCAACATGTTTTTCATTAAATATTTAAATTAGAAACCACTA